>NC_090651.1:370725229-370907729 GCF_040937935.1 Hyperolius riggenbachi
CTCTCTCTCTCTCTCTCTCTCTCTCTCTCTCTCTCTCTCTCTCTCTCTCTCTCTCTCTCCTTCTTTCTCACGTCCCCCTCTCTCCCTCTGTTTTAAACAGGAAGAAAACAATTACAGTGCATTTTTACTCTGGATGAATGTACATCGTATACATACATAGTTAAGAAGTTAAAATGTTATCATTTTTTTGCAATGGCAATTTTCTCAATTCCTTGTTTGGACTTGATTTAGTGAGGCATCTCAGGGCACAAAACCAATATAAAATTTGCATCAAATTAAAATCATTAGCATCTCACTGACCACCTTTGCGCTGAACTGAATATAATTTGGGATCCAGCAAAAAGGCCTTTGCTTTATTAACTACTTAAAGAGGAACTCCAGCCTAAACAAACATACTGTCATTAAGTTACATTAGTTATGTTAATTCAAAAAGCTAGGTAATATAATATCTTACCCACAGTTTTAAAAGAACAGGCAAATGTTTGATTTCATGAGAGCAGCCATCTTTTTGGTTGAATGGAGGTGACAGGGAGCATGAGACACAGTTCCAACTGTCCTGTGTCCTAAACACCCCTCCCAGTTGCTAGGCAACGTGAACAACAACATAGGAAATCCCATCATGCTCTGCACAGCATCAGGGAAAAAAAGCCCGGGCTTTTTTTCTTTGATGTGTGGAGCTTAGATAAAAATGCAGCTAAAAATGATGCTTTGGTAAGAAAAACAAAGTTCTGATGCTGTGAAACTGTTACAGAAACACAAAGCCTTTTCAGTTCTGCTGAGTAGATTTTTAGTCCGGAGGTTCACTTTAAAGTACACCTGATCTGAATTTAAAGGCACCCTGAGCAGACGCCGTGGGTAGGCATATAAGCATACCTACGGCTATTTGGTTATGAGGAGACTCTCACCTTCCCCTTAGGTAAGCGCTCCTGCTTCCAAACTGGCCTCTATTAATTACATTGTAACCGGCAACTCTGAGGCAGGGAACACACTTGTCTGTTTTCGTTCGCATTTTCTGCACAGAAAAACTGAGAACTCATGTTAATCAATGGGCTAGTTCACACTTAATATGTTGTTCACGCGCAGAAAAAAACTGACATTCTGCATCCTGATTCTGCACATTTGTTAGTTTTCTCTCTCAACTACAACAGCTGCTGTGAAAAAAGTGCGCACGTTTTCCTGCATAGAAACACACTTGGTGTGCAGAAAAAGTATGCAGGAAAACGCGCGCAGAAATCTGAAAGACAAGTGTGTTCACTGCCTGAACTAAAGTTGCGCTGTGACCCGAACCAGGAAGCCTGCGGGTCCCCTCTGCGCATTTGCAGGCTTCCTGGCTAAGAACAGTTAAAGGGGACCCAAACCAAACATTTTTTTTTTATTCAAAATATTTTGTTGCACCACCCTGACACATACAAAGATAAATAACAAGTCCTTCAAGCCTATGAGCATTTCAGTGCACGCTTTTCACCCTTCTCTTTTCACAACTAGGGTTATACAGGTGGCAGCCATTAATTCTGAGCTTAGTAGGAGGTTTTAGATCATGGGTGTGTTTGTCATCAGCTACCCTCCCTCACAGGGGCGTCTTCTATGTGAAATCTCACACAAGCTGAGATCACCTCCCCTGTGACATCATCAGTAGCAGCCTGTGTTTTTTTTTTTTTTTTATCTCCTCCACCAGTCTGCCAGATTCTGTCCCAGCAATATGTAAGAAAGGGAGGGGTTCCTCCAATAAATGTAAAATATTTTATATTTGTCATCATGCAGCTGAAAAAAAGGCTGCTATTTATTATTATAATTTAGAAAATAGATTTTATTTCTGAAATCTTGTATTTTTAATTTGGGTCCACTTTAAGAACAGCGAGGAAAACGCCAGCGCATACCACTAAGGCTGCATCTGAAATGACCACCAGCTCAGTGTGCAGCACCTAAATAGATTTTCTGCAACAGTTTAAGAAGGAAACTGTGCTATCTAGTGATTTCTTAAGACGTGTTAATCAGTTCTGCACGAATTTTTAAAAACCTAGTAATATTTTGTCTCAGAGGGGGACATTTATCAAGAGTGTCTGAGACAAAATATCGGTAGATTTTTAGAAATCCGTGCAGAACTTTCTCTCTTTTAAGAAATCACTATTAAGTAGAATTTAGGAATGTTCTTATTATCATGCAGAACTGTTCCTCCTGCTGGTTAGAACTGTTTAAGACATTTTCAGTCTGCTGAAGCCGTACACGAATGCTTCCTTGCTACTCTGCATATGCGCAGTGCAGCCACACTCGTGCACAGAGGGGAGTAAAGCCAAAAGCAACCTTCAACATTAAAGTCAAAGTTTGTTTAGAGGGTCATAAATGGGAGTGTCACTCATCATATTAAAGCAACTGTACAAAATGGTTTTGAAGGTAGACAGGGCTGTTTATACTTGAATTGTCTTTTTACCTTCCTCCCCGCCATTATGTACGATTTCAGTCCACGGTTGTGTTTGATGACATTTATTTTATTCCTCTTATTTCTAGCAGGACTGGTGGACAGTCCACTGATGAAGAGACAAACAAAGAAAATGATCCATTGACCGGTGGCAACGCTGAGTCAGTTCCCAAGCCAACCTTAAATGGTGCAAATGGACATGTGGATGTCCACATTCCCGAAGACACCACGGAAGAACCTTTGGAAGAAACCAGTAATTGACACTTTCAGCTGTATTTCTAGTGTCAAACTTAAACCATTCGAGTCTCTCTCTAGGAGTCTCTAAAGAGGATCTCATCAACATTTCTCAACTCTCCAATAGCCTCTTATTAAGACAATTGGACCCATTTTGGCGTCAGTAGGCCACGGTAGTGAATCCTTATCTTCTTTGCTTTTAACTCCATATCTTTCAGTATATGGGGTAACAGCGGATACCACTAAAGTTAATAGGTCAATGACAGAATACTTTTGCCCATGTGCTGTCAAGGCAACTGTTTCTTAACATTATTTAAGCATGTACCCCTTCTTTACGTTTGCCTAGCAACCTCAGTTATGGGTGACATCATCTAAAGAACCTCTTGATACATTTAATGGCCCATACTCACGGGCTACAATTGTCGCTGCAACACGCGGTGCGCGCGTGTTGCGGCGACAGGTCGCCCGTGAGTATGGGCCGTCGCACGGGCGCGCACCCCGAACTGTCGCTCGTCGCTGATGTCGCCAGGCGATTGAACCGCTCAATCGCCTGCTACTCCGCCGCAACTGTCGCTAGTCCGCGCGAGTACGCGGACTAGCGACAGCAACATACATAAATAATACGGAGCTTCCGGCAGGGGGGAGGAGGAACGTCGGCGACAGCTTCCGTCGCACCGCTGGTTCCTCTTCCACGTGTGTACGCGGAGGGACCTGGCGAGGAGCTGTCGCCGGAATGTCGCGCACACGCTCACGTGTGCTGGCGACAGGCCAAAAAGTTGCCCGTGAGTATGGGCCATTACGGATTGACTGTGCAAAGTTCAAGAAACATCAGAGGTGAACTCTGGCCCCGAACTTTCACCCTTGTGCACATTTCTAACTACTATGAGTGTAATTTGTTGAAGGTATATATGCACTGAGGAAGTACATATTGGCCTCTATTCAATTCACTTTTTCTTCTAATTTTTTTCTCCTATTTTCAAACCTTATCAATAAAAATGCCTTTAGAGCTAGTGTTGGGCGAACAGTGTTCGCCACTGTTCGGGTTCTGCAGAACATCACCCTGTTCGGGTGATGTTCGAGTTCGGCCGAAAACCTGACGGTGCTCGGCCAAACCGTTCGGCCATATGGCCGAACTAAGAGCGCATGGCCGAACGTTCCCCGAACGTTCGGCTAGCGCTGTGATTGGCCGAACGGGTCACGTGGTTCGGACCCGAACGCGCTCTGATTGGCCGAACTGTCACGTGGTTCGGGTAAATAAATACCCGAACCACGTCATATCTCCGCCATTTGTCTGTGGGTTTAGCTTTGGGTAGGCAGGCAGGGTAGTTCGCGCTCCAGCCACGCTAGCCAGGATCCCCCCCAGTCATTGTGTGTCACTGCTGGGAACAGTAGTACACCGCTCGTTCAGCCACACTATATAGCATTCTGTGTACTGTTCTGTGTCTGCTGGGAACAGTGGTACACCGCTCGTTCAGCCACACTATATAGCATTCTGTGTACTGTTCTGTGTCTGCTGGGAACAGTAGTACACCGCTCGTTCAGCCACACTATAAAGCATTCTGTGTACTGTTCTGTGTCTGCTGGGAACAGTAGTACACCGCTCGTTCAGCCACACTATATAGCATTCTGTGTACTGTTCTGTGTCTGCTGGGAACAGTAGTACACCGCTCGTTCAGCCACACTATATAGCATTCTGTGTACTGTTCTGTGTCTGCTGGGAACAGTGGTACACCGCTCGTTCAGCCACACTATATAGCATTCTGTGTACTGTTCTGTGTCTGCTGGGAACAGTAGTACACCGCTCGTTCAGCCACACTATATAGCATTCTGTGTACTGTTCTGTGTCTGCTGGGAACAGTAGTACACCGCTCGTTCAGCCACACTATATAGCATTCTGTGTACTGTTCTGTGTCTGCTGGGAACAGTAGTACACCGCTCGTTCAGCCACACTATATAGCATTCTGTGTACTGTTCTGTGTCTGCTGGGAACAGTGGTACACCGCTCGTTCAGCCACACTATATAGCATTCTGTGTACTGTTCTGTGTCTGCTGGGAACAGTGGTACACCGCTCGTTCAGCCACACTATATAGCATTCTGTGTACTGTTCTGTGTCTGCTGGGAACAGTAGTACACCGCTCGTTCAGCCACACTATATAGCATTCTGTGTACTGTTCTGTGTCTGCTGGGAACAGTAGTACACCGCTCGTTCAGCCACACTATATAGCATTCTGTGTACTGTTCTGTGTCTGCTGGGAACAGTAGTACACCGCTCGTTCAGCCACACTATATAGCATTCTGTGTACTGTTCTGTGTCTGCTGGGAACAGTAGTACACCGCTCGTTCAGCCACACTATATAGCATTCTGTGTACTGTTCTGTGTCTGCTGGGAACAGTAGTACACCGCTCGTTCAGCCACACTATATAGCATTCTGTGTACTGTTCTGTGTCTGCTGGGAACAGTAGTACACCGCTCGTTCAGCCACACTATATAGCATTCTGTGTACTGTTCTGTGTCTGCTGGGAACAGTGGTACACCGCTCGTTCAGCCACACTATATAGCATTCTGTGTACTGTTCTGTGTCTGCTGGGAATAGTGGTACACCGCTCGTTCAGCCACACTATATAGCATTCTGTGTACTGTTCTGTGTCTGCTGGGAATAGTGGTACACCGCTCGTTCAGCCACACTATATAGCATTCTGTGTACTGTTCTGTGTCTGCTGGGAACAGTAGTACACCGCTCGTTCAGCCACACTATATAGCATTCTGTGTACTGTTCTGTGTCTGCTGGGAACAGTAGTACACCGCTCGTTCAGCCACACTATATAGCATTCTGTGTACTGTTCTGTGTCTGCTGGGAACAGTAGTACACCGCTCGTTCAGCCACACTATATAGCATTCTGTGTACTGTTCTGTGTCTGCTGGGAACAGTGGTACACCGCTCGTTCAGCCACACTATATAGCATTCTGTGTACTGTTCTGTGTCTGCTGGGAACAGTGGTACACCGCTCGTTCAGCCACACTATATAGCATTCTGTGTACTGTTCTGTGTCTGCTGGGAACAGTGGTACACCGCTCGTTCAGCCACACTATATAGCATTCTGTGTACTGTTCTGTGTCTGCTGGGAATAGTGGTACACCGCTCGTTCAGCCACACTATATAGCATTCTGTGTACTGTTCTGTGTCTGCTGGGAATAGTGGTACACCGCTCGTTCAGCCACACTATATAGCATTCTGTGTACTGTTCTGTGTCTGCTGGGAACAGTAGTACACCGCTCGTTCAGCCACACTATATAGCATTCTGTGTACTGTTCTGTGTCTGCTGGGAACAGTGGTACACCGCTCGTTCAGCCACACTATATAGCATTCTGTGTACTGTTCTGTGTCTGCTGGGAACAGTAGTACACCGCTCGTTCAGCCACACTATATAGCATTCTGTGTACTGTTCTGTGTCTGCTGGGAACAGTGGTACACCGCTCGTTCAGCCACACTATATAGCATTCTGTGTACTGTTCTGTGTCTGCTGGGAATAGTGGTACACCGCTCGTTCAGCCACACTATATAGCATTCTGTGTACTGTTCTGTGTCTGCTGGGAATAGTGGTACACCGCTCGTTCAGCCACACTATATAGCATTCTGTGTACTGTTCTGTGTCTGCTGGGAACAGTAGTACACCGCTCGTTCAGCCACACTATATAGCATTCTGTGTACTGTTCTGTGTCTGCTGGGAACAGTGGTACACCGCTCGTTCAGCCACACTATATAGCATTCTGTGTACTGTTCTGTGTCTGCTGGGAACAGTAGTACACCGCTCGTTCAGCCACACTATATAGCATTCTGTGTACTGTTCTGTGTCTGCTGGGAATAGTGGTACACCGCTCGTTCAGCCACACTATATAGCATTCTGTGTACTGTTCTGTGTCTGCTGGGAACAGTGGTACACCGCTCGTTCAGCCACACTATATAGCATTCTGTGTACTGTTCTGTGTCTGCTGGGAACAGTAGTACACCGCTCGTTCAGCCACACTATATAGCATTCTGTGTACTGTTCTGTGTCTGCTGGGAACAGTAGTACACCGCTCGTTCAGCCACACTATATAGCATTCTGTGTACTGTTCTGTGTCTGCTGGGAATAGTGGTACACCGCTCGTTCAGCCACACTATATAGCATTCTGTGTACTGTTCTGTGTCTGCTGGGAATAGTGGTACACCGCTCGTTCGCCACTGTATAGCATTGTGCTCTGTGTCGCTGCTGGGAATAGTGGTACACCGCTCACCCGTCACTGTATAGCATTGTGCTCTGTGTCACTGCTGGGAATAGTGGTACACCGCTCACCCGTCACTGTATAGCATTGTGCTCTGTGTCGCTGCTGGGAATAGTGGTACACCGCTCACCCGTCACTGTATAGCATTGTGCTCTGTGTCGCTGCTGGGAATAGTGGTACTGTATAGCATTTCTGTACTGCCACTGTACTGCTGCCAGTCAGCGTGTACTGTAAGGATAAGTGAAATGAGGAAGAAATCCGGTGAAAGAGGGAGGGGCAAGGGAAGAGGTGTTTCCCCTGACGGTTCACGTACAGGCCACAGGGGAGCACCCAAGAAAACCCACTCAATACCGCCCATGTTGTCCAGGACAACAACCCTCACAAATCCAAAAGAACAGGACCAGATAATTACTTGGATGACCTCTCAAGCGTCCAGCAGTGGGTTAAGCAGCACCAGCACATCACGCACGAGGTCCGAGTCCTCAGCCAGTTACAAGGAGCCAGTGGGCACAAAGCTGACACAACCGGCAGCGACACCACGCACACAACTGCCAGATAACCAGTCCGATGAATTACCTCAGGACACAATGGGGTATTCGCAGGAGCTATTCCCAGCCCAACAAACTTCCACCTTTCAAAGGTCAATGGAGGAACAGCCAGAAATGTTGTGCCTGGATTCACAACCGTTAACTGTGGGAAATGCACCGCGCACTGAAATACAAGGCGAGTCCGAAGAGGACTCGGAAACCCAAATCCCAGAGCAATTTGGGCAGGAGGGGTTGCAATTGCAGGAGGTCGGCCGACAAGATCTGGAAGACGACGTTGGAGTGTGCTGCGCAGAGGTTGTTGTGGGGAGCTCTACTCCACGGCGGTGGCCCACAATGACATATGACGAGTTTGAGGAAATGGAAGAGGAGGGTATGGACAATGTGGACAGAGACCCAGATTTTGTTTGTGAACGAGAACATCGCCGTCGTAGCAGCAGCACAGATGAGTCTGTTGAAGAACACACTGCTGCACGAGTTCGCCTTGTGCCACAAGGTAGGCGGCGCGCAATTTCAGGCACCACAAGCGTGGAAGTTCAAGTGAGAGGCAAAAGAGGAGCAAACAGAAATCGCCAGCAAGGAGGCAGGTGCTCCAAAGTCTGGGCTTTCTTTGAAGACTGCACTGAGGATGTTACCATGGCGATTTGCAAGGTGTGCAAGACCCGCCTGAGCAGGGGGAAAAATATTAACAACCTCTCCACCACCAGCATGAGCCGTCACATGCTATCCAAACATCCCACTCTTTGGGCAAACGCGTCAGGACAGGGTACCAGAAACAACACTGCCTCCCTTGGGTTCACCAGACCCGCCTCAGCAGCAGCAGTAGCCCAGCCATTGCGTGGTTCACAACATTCACAAACATCAGACGACGCTGACACTGTCACTTTCCGGAGTAGTGCTCTTGAGGTCTCCCAGTGTTCATCAAACACAACAACCAACAGCCCTTCCGTGTGCAGCGCTACGGTTCAGTTGTCTGTGTCGGAGATGTTTGAGCGCAAGAGGAAATTGCCAGCAAATGACCCCCGGGCCGTGGCAGTAACAGCCAGCATAGCCAAGCTTCTGGCCTGCGAAATGCTGCCATATCGATTGGTGGAGACAAACAGCTTCAAGGGCATGATGTCAGTGGCCATCCCACGTTACGTGGTTCCCAGCCGCTACCACTTTGCACGCTCTGCAGTGCCTGAGTTGCATGAGCACGTGGTCAGCAAAATAACCCGAAGCTTGAAGAATGCCGTTGCCTGCAAGGTTCACCTCACCACTGACACCTGGACGAGTGCGTTCGGCCAGGGTCGATACATCTCCCTTACCGCGCACTGGGTGAACCCTGTGGAGCCTGGCAGCGATTCCTCACCTGCTACGGCACGGGTGTTGCCCACGCCACAAACAGCTGCACCGCCGTCCCTCCCACTGGATAACAGCAGCACCTACCTCTCTGACTCCTTCTCCTCCAACGCATCTCAAAGCTGTACCTCATCCGGAAACGCTAACCCAGCAGCAGTAGGATCGTGGAAGCAGTGCAGCACAGCTGTTGGCATGCGTCAGCAAGCGTTGCTGAAGCTAATCTGCCTTGGGGATAAGCAGCACACAGGGGAGGAAATTTGGAGGGGAATAAAGGAACAGACGGATTTGTGGCTGGCACCGCTGGACCTGAAACCGGGCATGGTTGTGTGTGATAATGGGAGTAATCTCATTCGCGCTTTAAGGTTGGCTAAGCTGACACACATCCCTTGCCTGGCGCACGTGATGAACCTAGTAGTTCAGCGGTTCCTGAGGACATACCCAGGCGTGCCCGATCTGCTGTTGAAGGTGCGTCGAGTGTCCAAACATTGTAGAAATTCCAGTACTGCTTCGGGGGCACTCGCCAAGATGCAGGAGCGCTTCAATCTCCCCCACCATCGCTTGCTGTGTGATGTCCCTACGCGCTGGAATTCTACGCTGCACATGCTAGCCCGCTTTTGCGAGCAGAAGAGTGCAGTGGTCCAGTACATGACGGCGCAGTACCGAGGCGCATCCGGCCAGCTGCCAAGCTTCTGTGGATCCGATTGGGCCAACATGTTGGACCTCTGCCAAGTCCTCCAAAATTTTGAGCAATCCACGTTGCTTGTGAGCAGTGACAACTCTTCAGTCAGCATTACCATACCACTGCTGTGTTTACTGAAGAGGTCGATGTTAAAAATCAAGGAAACAGCTGTCATGATGCAACTGGGGGAATCTGAAGGAGAAAACGATCAGCGTGATGGTACCAACATCAGGCCATCCGCCTCAGGGAACGCTGGCCCCAGCAGCTATGACGAAGAAGAGGAGGAGGAACAGCTGGAGTTGGAGCAGGAATTTCATGCCACCACTGACGAGGGCCAGAGCGGTGCACGTTGGACTTCCACAATTCAACGCGAATGGTCAGCAGAAGCAGACCAGGAGGAAGGTGACGACTATGATGCATCACAACAACTATCACAACGCTCACAAGAGGATGATGAGGATTCTGGTATGACTCTGGCACACATGGCTCAATTCATGCTAGACTGCATTGAACGTGACCCACGCATTGTGCGCATTCTGGACAACACCAATTACTGGGTTTATACCCTTCTGGATCCACGGTACAAACACAATGTTCCAAAACTGCTTGAAGAAAGAGTCAGACAGGTCAAAATGGAAGAATACCAGCAGGCCCTTGTGGAGACTTTAGAGAGGAGATTGACATCCTCCCCCTCCTCTAGCCAGTTGTACGCAGACAGACTGACTTCCGCAAACCCAGGACGACCAGGAGGGCAGCAAACAACGCAAGCCGCAGCTAGTACCCAAAAGGGAATGGTATCGGCAGTGTCCTTGGAGTGGGAAAATTTTCTGACACCCATGCAGCCGCAGCCCACTGAACAGCAAGCGTGCAGATCCACCTCCAACACCGATCGCCTGGAGAAGATGGTCAAGGACTACATGTCAGATGGCGTAGCTGTGTCGAACCATCCATCTGCACCCTTCAACTATTGGGTATCGAAGCTAGACACCTGGCACGAACTGGCAATGTACGCAATAGAGGTGCTGGCTTGCCCGGCAGCCAGCGTTATGTCGGAACGCTGTTTCAGTGCTGCCGGAGGCATCGTCACAGATCGGCGTATCCGCCTCTCTACAGAAAATGCAGACCGTCTGACTCAAATTAAAATGAATCAATCCTGGATTGGAAATGACTACGCAACACTCCAGGACCCCAACCAAGTAACATGACCAATGAACATCTGGGATGGTGTTGCGTTTCCGGGCCCTGTTTATTGAACCTCTCATCTGTATTACATTTATGACTGCATGGCGGCAAAAAGCATTGCTGCTATATCCGCACGCTTTTTGTCCACATGCAAGGCCTGGGTTGTTGTGTCTCACAAAGCGTGGCCTTCTCCTCCTGCGCCTGCTCCTGTTCCATCACGTCTGCTGCTGCTGGGTTAGCGTTGCCGCGTGGTCCCTGTTTATTGAACCACTTATCTTTATTACATTTATGACTGCATGGCGGTACAAAGCATGCTATCCGCACGCTTCTTGCCCTCATGCAAGGCCTGGGTTGTTGTGTCTCACAAAGCGTGGCCTTCTCCTCCTGCGCCTGCTCCTGTTCCATCACGTCTGCTGCTGCTGGGTTAGCGTTGCCGCGTGGTCCCTGTTTATTGAACCACTTATCTTTATTACATTTATGACTGCATGGCGGTACAAAGCATGCTATCCGCACGCTTCTTGCCCTCATGCAAGGCCGGGGTTGTTGTGTCTCACAAAGCGTGGCCTTCTTCTCCTCCTGCGCCACCCTCCTCCTGTTCCATCACGTGTGCTGCTGCTGGGTTAGCGTTACCGGTCCCTTTTCCTGGAACCTCTTATATGTATTACATTTATGACTGCATGCCGACAAAAAACATGTTACCTGTGCAAAGAAAACAGACATTTCCCGCATTTAAAAGACAGTTTTCCCTTTGAAACTTTAAAATCGATTTTCTCAAAAACTATAAGCTCTTTTTGCTAATTTTTTTTTCCTCTTGTACCCACTCCCAAGGTGCACATACCCTGTAAATTTGGGGTATGTAGCATGTAAGGAGGCTTTACAAACCACAAAAGTTCGGGTCCCCATTGACTTCCATTATGTTCGGAGTTCGGGTCGAACACCCGAACATCGCGGCCATGTTCGGCCTGTTCGGCCCGAACCCGAACATCTAGATGTTCGCCCAACACTACTACCAGCAAGCAAGAAAATATTTAGCATGATTTTGACAGTACTTTTTCACTTACTTTTTGGTGCTTTTCAGTTGCAGAGTACTGAAAGTTATTTTAAACAGAAGATGACAAATATATCTCCAATGAGAAAACTCAGGAGAAAAAGTGAATTGAACCAAAACTTTTATTTAGAACTTTAGAAGCTTAAAGTTAACATGAAATAGGGAAACGATTAGATATTTACCTCAGTCCAGGGAAGTTTCAGGATGGTCCAGAGGATTCTCTATCATCCTTGTGCCTATGAATCCATGGCTGGGACTCTCTAAGCATATGCAACAAGGACTGGTTGGATATGCTCTTGTGGCCATGTACAAGCCTGGCTGCACTGCACATACCTAAGTAAGGTCTGTGCCCTCCCAGTAGTACGAAACCACTTGTGCATGCAAGAAGGAAACAAAAACATCTATAAGCAGCTTTGTGGTTCCTGGGTATGCTTTGATTGTACTCCGATCATACACAGATGGGAGTGTGGCCACCAACAAGAAGAGGGCCCTGGCCTGGAGCGGTAGGGGCCAAGGAGAACATGAGAAGCCTTTGGACCATCCACAGGTTTGCTCCCCTGGCGTTACAATAAAATCGCCAGGGGGGCAGCGCAGCACTTTTTTTAATTTTTAATTTTTTTTAACAACATGTAGCTAGCCTAGCGCTAGCTACATGATAGACACTGTGCAGCGGCATCCCCCCACCCCTTCTGATCGGCTCCGGTGATCAGAGCAAACAGGAGATCCCGTTCAGAATGGGATTTCCTGTTTGGCTTCCCCCGTCGCCATGGCGACGATCGGGATGACGTCATCGACCTTATCCACGTCATGGCATCTGGGGGAGTCCCGATCCACCGCTTAGCGCTGCCTGGTGGTGATTGGCCAGGCTGCGCAAGGGTTCGGGGGGGGGGGGGGGGGTGCGGCGCAGCGTGGCGGGTAGCGGCAAATTGGCACAGAACGGCGGCGATCGTTTTTTACATGCAGCTAGCAAAGTGCTAGCTGCGTGTAACAAACAAATTATGCAAATCGGCCCACCAGGGCCTGAGATATCCTCCGCGGCAGCTTACCCCGAGCTCAGCTCGGGATTATCGCCCAGGAGGTTAAAAAAATCCTGATAACAGTTTTTTGTTGTACCCTTCATAGTTTAAATTTTGTATATATCGGCACCTGGGCTTTATTTGAAAAAGGTTAAAGTACCACTACCACAAAAAAATGTGAAATTTAAATTGCATGTGTATGCATATGTATAAAATGTACATTTATTCCAGTTTTTCAATTTTTTCTTTCCTACGTCGCTGTCACTTATAATGGCTTGTAAAAATCTAACAGATCCTGTGATCAAGGATGCGTTTCGCTGGGCAGCGCCTTTGCACTCTTCTTCACCGGCCCTCCTGACCCGGAAGTAGGTTTGGGGGGTCATTACGCCGTAACAGAGGGGGCTGGAGGAGAATGGAATGGTAGGCATAAGGAGAGTTGCCTACACATGCCTGCTCCCTCCATTTTTAAATTTTAAGGAGGACTAAGGTATACTTTAACCCTCCTGGCGGTCTAATGTTTTCCGCCAGGAGGCAGCGCAGCAGTTTTTTTTTTTTTTTCAAATCATGTAGCCGCTGCTCAGCGGCATCCCCCCGCCCGCTTCAATCGCCTTCGGCGATCTCCGATCAGGAAATCCCGTTCAAAGAACGGGATTTCCTGGAGGGCTTCCCCCGTCACCATGGCGACGGGGCGGGATGACGTCACCGACATCAGCGACGTCGTCACGTCATTGGGGGTCCAGATCCACCCCTCAGCGCTGCCTGGCGCTGATTGGCCAGGCAGCGCACGGGCTCTGGGGGGGGAGCGCGCGGCGGATAGCGGCGATCGAGCGCGGGGTTACCGCCAGGAAGGTTAAGTGTCCCAGAGCTAAAATACATGAACTATTGACCCTTTTCTATCTCTCCCTGCCCTCAGAAGTTGGATTCTGCCAGGAAAACTTTTATGGCTGTAATTTGCTTATCAGTGATGTTTGCTATATTCTCCGACAAGCTACCGACAAGACAAAATCTGTCACTTCCATGCCTAGAAATTAGCTCTTTCAGGCAGCAAAATAAAACAACTAAAACCACCTGGTTATTAATATGTTTTGCATTGTACATACACATGTATATCTCATCATGCCACAAGTCGACTCGGGTACACTTTAACAATTTGGGGGGGGGGCGGATGCCTCTCCCTGGCCTGCAACTCCATCTGGGAGACTTTCCTCCACTTTTTTCTTAGGAAGGAAGTAGGTACATTTCTGTAAATGGAACAGACAGTACCTTTTTGTTCTTTGTTGGTTTTTTTTTTTTTATGGGGGTGTTAATACAGTTTCTTATTTTCTGCCTCGTATCTGTATGGGACTAAACACCTCTCTCCTAGTCTTCCACCAATGCTGGTTTATAAATGGTTTATGAACCCTTGCAATGGGAAAAAAAACGTAAATAGAAGGGACTCGAGACAAGTTCTTAGTAGGAATAGTACTGTATGCATGCATACTTATCTCATCACGTCAGTTCAGGTTCACTTTAGCAGCTCTCCAGGCAGAAATGTTCTCCTAGATCTGCAGATGCTCTCAGGGCCAGTGCTTGTATTTGGTATGTTTATTATATTTTTGAATAATTGAAATCAATAAATCACTTTTAAATTAAACCTGGGGTGAAAATAAAATGATGAGATAAACAGTTGTATCTATCCTCCTACTCCAGGAAATTATATTTCACAGTTTTATTTTATGCTTAAACATTAACCAAGTAGATAACTGTATTAGAAAAGAGCTAGGCTCTGCATAAAAACAAACAAAACAAAACAAGGACTTTCTAGACACTGGCAAGCTCATTTCTGGGCCTGCAAGCACATTGCTGATCACCTGCAACATCCAAGTTAATGACAAAGGAGTGCTGCCTGTTCTGTCTTTAATAGTCCAGGCGATTCCAGCACCACAGACTGTTATTGGTACAGGCTGCAAGTATTTCAGAGCTATTTGGTCTATGCCCCGCCCCCTTGCAGTCTGCAGTCTGAACAGCAGGGTAGTGCAATGCAAGCAGCCTTTGCCCCACCCAGAGAGGCATAGACCGACTCCTAGTATATTGCTGTGTCTGGTCCTATGATCAAAAGGATCCTTAGATTCAAAAGCATTATTCCCCATAAGAAAAGAACATCTTATCTACACAGCATAGCCTATTGATACGGAACATCTTCGATAAAATAGATTTTTGGTTCCTCATTTTGACAGACATGAGAACAAACCACAAAAAAATCAGTGCATCCATTGTGGACATATTTATAGGGGTATGAGGTGCAGCTAACATGGGGGAAAGGGGTGGACCACCAGTGGAATCCCCCTGTACTGCTGCACTCAACTTGTCAGAACCAAACAACAGAATGGAAATTCCCTCAAGCAAGCTGCCATCTAACGTTTGTAGACTTCTGGAGGCTTTTGAGTTCCTTCCTGCTAATCACTATCTTTCCTGAACGATTTTGCATTAGTTCATGTAGATTGTTCTGCACGGCAATGGAAATAGAGGTGTACATTTTATATCTCAGATCAGAATCAACTTTATTGGCCAAGTATGCTGTGGACATACCCAGAATTGGTTGTGGTTCACATGGCCGTGGCAGGAGAGCGTGATACATGAGACAGACACATACATACATAGCATTGGGGGGTGGGGGGGGGGGGTGGGGGGCAGTACATAGAAACAGGCATAGCATCAAGAGAACACTGATACAGGCAACGGGGGCAGCAGGACTCAGATCAGAGGAGCAGGTGCTGCCCAGGAGGGCCTGGAAGTTCAGGGTGGGTTTCTGGAGAACTGTGCTGTCCATGAACTAGAAGGGCCCGGGTGGGCGGGTGTACAGCAGGTGGACTTGCTGGGGGTAAAAGGTGTTCCTGTGCCTTGTGGTTCTGCAGGGGATGGTTCTAAGGTGGCAGCCCGATGGGAGGGGTTTAAAGAAGCTGCTACCTGGGTGGGAGGGATCTTGTGAAATCATGATGGTTCTTTTCTTCATTCTGGTGGTGTGGATGAGGTCAAGCAGAGGCAGAGGCATACCAATGATCTTCTCCTCTTACAGCAGTCGATTGGCAGGAAAGGTTTAGGTTTTAGTTACAAGGAGATTGTTGCACTTTTCCGTCCAGTGAGGTTTGGATACTCCATAAGTTAATTGTGGTTTCATGATGTTTTTAGGACTATACATGAGACCAAGCAAACATGACAAGTCTCTGCAGTGTTCTAAGCAATTTTTTATGCTTTTTTGGTTTTCTTTATATGTTTTTATGCAAACCTAACATGTGGTCAATTAATTTAGATTAACCTTTTTACAGGTAAAAAAAAATAGAATATCGTATAAACGTCCATTTATTTCAGTAATTCAACTTAAAAGGTGAAACTAATCTATGAAACAGACTCAATGGGCTTGATTCACAAAAGTGTGATAACTCAGTTATCACGCCTAAAAGCTTTTCATGTGCAAACTAGGGTGCTAAGTAGTTAGCACTGTAAACTACTTAGCACCGTAGTTAGCACGAGCAAAGCATGTTAGCACCCTAGTTAGCACATGCAAACTATAGTGCTAAGTAGTTTGCACATGCTAACTACGGTGCTAAGTAGTTTCTACATGCTAACTACTTAGCACCCTAGTTAGCACGTGCAAAGCATGTTAGCACATGCAAAGTGGCTTTTCACTGGCATGCTAACACTTTGCATGCTTTAGGGAATCAAGCCCATTACATGCAAATGGACTTTTGCTCGATATTCTAATTTTTGAGTATCACCTGTATTTTTATCTTGTTAGACTGGATATCAGAGAGGTTCCCATATGTCCTCAGTAGGGTTTCCTCTATCAGTTCACCATCATAACCTAGAGTGCCATCATCTGGGCACAGGCTGTCTAGGCAAAGGCCTGGGGTGCCCTCTAGGTGGCAGGCCATTACATTCCACCTCTGTAAAAATGAAATTTGGCTCGGGCAGTCTGCAGTGCACAGTGTATTCCATTCCCCATAATGTATTCCAGCATTCCAGTGTCTGCTGTTTTGTAATCTTTGAGTAATGCTATGTTAGTTCCACAGTGGGGTGGATCCCACTTATCCTACTCCCTCCCTCTAGAATTTCCATATTTTTTTTTCAGACTAATTTGTTTTTGCTTCCTGTATTGCACTTTTTTGTGTTGAGCTTCTGTTAGCTTTTGCATGCTGATAATATATATTTCTATATGTGTGCAAACATACAACAACAAGAACAACTAAACATATGTAGAGGATCTAAAAAGTTTGTGTGTGTGTTTCTTAACAAAATACATTTGACACTGCTATTTCTCAACTATTTGGGGACCGTGAGCTCTGCCCCTTTAAGAACCAGAGCTTGATCACTCTGATTGGACCACAGTGAGCAGGAGGTCAGGAGCCAATGAAAAAGCTCCTGACTGATGTCCAGAACTCAGTTGTCTTGAGATAGTGTGGAAACTCAATCATATTCCATGCACAGTAGCCACCCGGTTTTAACACTACGCTGCATCAGACTTATTGCTGCTTATTGTTAGTTTTAACAAGTGGCGGTCCAGAACTCGAGGGCCATAGTTAACTGCTTCGCCAAAATCACGTCGTTCAGCAACCTGTTCTCATTGTGTCATACCTTGGAGCGTGCAGGTTTTAAGTAGAAGTAATTGTGGTTTCTTTACGTTTTAACAGATTATTCACAACTTGCGGCGTGTAATTGTTTCCTTAACAAGATACTGCGCCTGATAATCTTGCAACACACATCCTGCCAAATCTTTAACCACTTCAAAGGGACCCAAGCCCCTATATAGATGAACCTCCCCATAAGGGATGTGTGTAACAGAGTGGGCTGAGGGTAAGCTGCAATTTACTAATTGTTCCATTTTTTTTTTTTTTTTTTTTTTTAACTACACAGTTTATGAATTATTTGCCATACAGGTGTACTTTTTAACAGGTTTTACTTCTTTTTTTTTCACTGTTTCAGTTCCCAATCTGCAAGAATACCACAGGTCCACAACACATTTTATTTTTATTTTTTGATTGTGCTATCACTGTGCTATCATTCAACAGTATTTCTTGTATGTTTTATGTTTTTGATATTTTTCTATGTTCGTGAACATTTTTATACAGATACATTTTTACACAATGGCCTAAGCTTATCTCCTGTCTTTAATTAATTAAGTCTCTGGACTGTTTCTAGAGTTATCACGAGGTTTCCACGATGTGCCTTATCAATCGAGCTGCTGATGCGGCTCGATTGATAAGATCCGACAGGTCGGATCTCGCCACCGCCGATTCCCTGCTCATTCCCCACGAGGGGACAATGGCAGGGAATTGAGCGGAAGATAAGCGGCGCCGACGGGGATGAGCGGGGGATCGAATCCGACGCATGCGCAGGTGAGCGGGGACGCGACGGGTACGCGCGGTGATGCGGAAGAGGCGATCCGGCGGCTAATCGAGCCGCCGGATCGCCTCGTGTAGACGAGGCTTAAAGTTAACTCTTCTGTCTGTAAGTTAAGGTGAGATCTCTAAAGTGAATGTTTCAATCCGTAAAATAACTACGGATTACGGAATTCTAAAGTTAAAGACAGACTGTTCATTAACTGCATGTCAAAGTAACTACAGAAGAGGCAACTTTAAGGACTGAAGTGATAAGATAACTCTCTCACTGTGAAAACTTATCTCTACACCTTAAAGAGGATCTGTAACGTCAAAAGATCCCCTGGGGGGTACTCACCTCGGGTGGGGGAAGCCTCCGGATCCTAATGAGGCTTCCCACGCTGTCCTCCGTCCCTCAGGGGTCTCGCTGCAGCCCTCCGAAAAAGATGACGTCAATATTTACCTTCCTGGCTCCTGCACAGGCGCTCTGACGGCTGTCGGCTCCGAAGTAGGCAGAAATACCCGATCGCCGTCAGGTCTGCTCTACTGCGCAGGCGCAAGTTTCCGGCGCCTGCGCAGTAGAGCGGACTCGACTGAGATCGGGTATTTCCGTGTAGTTCGGAGCCGAGAGCAGCCACAGCGCCCCCGCTGGAGCCTGCAAAGGTAAATATTGAACTGACAGTCGGGTATGTCGCCGGCTGTTCGGAGGGCTGCAGCGAGACCCCCGTGGGACAGAGGACGGCGTGGGAAGCCTCATTAGGATCCGGAGGCTTCCCCCACCCGAGGTGAGTACCCCCCAGGGGATCTTTTTGATGTTACAGAGTGTCTTTAATAAGGCAAGCTTCTTTAATGGGCCCATACAGTGGTCGATTTCAGCCATCCATCAATCGATCAGAAATCGATACTATTGAATTAGCCGATCGATTGATTTGCGGCCAATTTCGATCGATTTGACCTATCTGACAGTATGGAAAATCTAGGTCGATGTGCTGCTGGCAGCAGATCCATGGCCCATAGAGTTGCATTGGATCTAATGGTCCAGTAATGAATTTAGATCGATTTCCAATAGATTTCATTATGAAATCTATTGGAAATCTGTTCCTAGTGTGTGGCACACATCAGATAGATTCCTGTCAGATTCGACCTGACAGGCATCTGACAGAAATCTATCTGATGATCGAATCTGCTGCAAATCTATAAGTGCATGGCCACCTTTAGTGAATTAACACCAAACATACCGATCGTTGTGCAGTGATAAGTTTTCTCTTGCCTTATTATCACCGGCATGATCTTAGTGAATGGAGGCCAAAATTTCATAGGCAGTGTAATCGTAAAACAGCAGAGGCGCCAGTAAGTATAAAAGAATTCTTTTAAAAATGTTTAAAAAAGGAGGGATGTGGGTGGATTCACCTCCCTTAAGCAGAGACCAGCCAATGAGCCGTTGACAAACAACCGTATTATTTATTAGGGATTCTCCAGGTAATGCAACGCGTTTCACGGGCAAAGCTCCCGCTTCATCAGGCAATCAAAACGGAGAAAAACTGGGGAAAAGAACAAGGGGACAAAACAAACAGGGGGACTAAGCCAGAGGACACTCCACAGCATAGACATAACACATGTTATATAATTTAAATATTGAACATAATTAAAGGTTTTTTGCTGCATCAATCATGAAAACAATAAATAAATAAAGTGCGAATGCGTCCGTCACAATAATAATAATAATAAACAGCTTGATAGACAGTCTATGCTGTATGCAGAGAAAGAGAGGAAATCTGACATAATTGAAAGTTATTGTTATACTCAATACTCAATTGTTATACTCAATAGAATGGATTATATTGAGGAATCCAACCGACTACTTGACAACCCCTTACATTATACCAAATTAGATACTGATCCCACGCCTATTTTCAACTCCACCCTGAAACAATTCATTAATCTGGCCTACATGAATGGAATTATAACCAAAAACGAACGGAGCTTCATCGTTAATAATCATCCTACTACACCGTTTTTTTTATTATCTTCCAAAAATTCACAAAAACCTCACTAAACCACCAGGCAGACCGATTATATCTGGCATTGGCTCCATCACCAGTAACCTCTCCAAATTCATTGATCAACACTTACAGCCACTAGTACAAGCTCTACCATCATATCTAAAAGACTCCCAACACTTGATTGATCTACTCAAATCCATCCCATGGCAATCAGACTATATATGGTTAACCTGCGACGTTTCCTCACTCTACACCAACATTCCACACGCATTTGGACTTCAGTCACTCGAACATTTTCTATCCACCAACCCAATTATGCCCATATCACAACAACAATTCATTAAACATTGTGCAGAATTCAATTTATATCGCAACGTCTTTTCATTTGCTGACAAATATTACCATCAGATTACCGGTACGGCCATGGGAAGTTTCTTTGCGCCCTCGTACGCTAATTTGACCATGGGACTTTTAGAACAATTGAAATTTAGTGAACCACACCCCTTTAGTCAAAACATCGTTCTATATAAAAGATATATAGATGATCTCATTTTCATCTGGAAAGGCGACCACCTTTTCAACACCATACTCACACAATCGAATTTTTGGACCTGGTTCTATATTACACCGACAATAATATCAAAACAAAAACCCATTTCAAACAAGTCGATTCAAATAATTATATACACTTTGACAGCTTTCATCATCGCCCATGGACTACCAATACACCATATTGCCAATACAAAAGGATATTCCGAAACTGTACCGAGTTTTCTGAATTCCAGACACAATCCGACATTCTTACAAAAAAATTCATCGAACATAAATATCCAAAAAAGCTTATAAAAGACGCCAAACGTGAAGTCACAATAACTTCTGCCCTTCCCTCCCACACAGTCAAGACCATAGACTCCTTTCCTAGACTCATCACCAACTACAGTAACCAAAACAAACAGATACGTTCAATTTTACAAAATAGGTGGGAAATTCTGACACAAGACCCGTTTCTTAAACCATCATTACCCAAAAATCCCTTACTCACCTTTAGAAGAGCTCCTAATTTGCGTAGCATACTGGCACCCAGTAGATTTAGATCCATCAATAATCTAAGAACCCGGACCACTCAACATACAAATCAGGGCTCGGCCCCCTGTAAACATACACGCTGTACAGCTTGCCAATTCATTAACACTACAGAAAAGTTCCAATCAAACAGTACCAATCAGGAATACATGATCAAACAGAACATTTCATGCACATCGAGAAATGTGATATACCTCATGTCCTGTCCATGTAAACTTCAATATGTAGGTCGCACCACTTAATTAGTCCGAGAACGAGTAGGTCAACACAAGAGAAACATTTTAAAACAATTTCCCATGCACAGCGTCTCGAGACATTTCAGTACCCACCACGGCGGTGACCCACAATTCCTCACTATAACTCTTATAGAATCCACACAGGCACCAAATATTGTTGAGGTGTTAAGACAAAAAGAAATGTTCTGGATTCAGATCTTGAGGACCCTGGTCCCTGAGGGCCTCAATGAAGTATTGGAAAAACTATTTTAACTTTACGATTTATCGCTCTCTTTTAATTTTTTCATTAATTTTAGGTCTTCCCCTGTGTATCTTCTCCTAGGATTAGATACCAACAGTTTTACACAACCTTATTGAATGGTGCTAGCGGAATCCCTTCATCATTTGTTTTATGTTTATATTTTGCCTGTTTATCTTCATAGTGCACTTGCCATCAGTGTAATATGTGTATAATGTTCTAACTTTTGTCATTCTGATACAATATTGTTACCACCCTGCAGAACCTGACATATACAGTAAATTAACATATCATAACAATATAAAAGATAAAAGATATAATGTGGTTTATTTTCCAAATAGTTACCTGCCTTTCAATGAATTACCACTGGGTGGCAGCATCGCACCACTTATAATATAAAGTAGTTACCATGAGAACTTAGTCATCTTTATGTGTTCAATCACTTAAAGAGGAACTCCAGTGAAAATAATTTAATATAAAAAGGTGCTTAATTTTTACAATAATTATGTATACATGATTTAGTCAGAGTTTGCTCATTGTAAAATCTTTCCTCTCCCAGATTCACATTCTGACATGTATTACATGGTGACATTGTTACTGTGGGCAGATTATGTAGCTGTTCTGGCTTTAACAGACAGCTATAAACAGCCATTTCCTGTGTGTGTCATTGTTACATTGTGGCAGTTTGCCCAGAGTACCGTACGGTACCAGAGCCTCTTGTGGGAGGGGTTTCAGCACAAAATCAGTCATACAGCGCCCCCTGATGGTCTGTTTGTGAAAATCATTATATTTTTCATGTAAAAGTGGGTATCAGCTACTGATTGGGATAAAGTTCAATTCTTGGTCGGAGTTTCTCTTTAAATTTCTTCATTAATAATAATGTTTTTTTACCATCCTCTATTTTTTTAACTACTAGTCCATATTTCCATATATATATATGTATTTATTTGGATACATAGTTGCTTGTCACATTGACAACACGTCCCAGTCTGCCACAACATGACGGCCACTACTTTAGCCATATACCACGCATGCACGTATCCCTATACTGAACGGAGGCGACGTCATGGCCGCATCCGCCCAGACTTCAAAGATTGTTACAGGTATTTCCTGAGCGGATGCGACGTCAATGACGCATCCGCTTCCGCAGTAGCCAGATCTGACGGGAGCGTGCTTTGCACTGCTCCGAGTGGTCAGATGAAGCACAGTGCAACCGGAAGTCGTCCGAGCAGGACGTACCCGGCACACACATCCGCCCATCATCCCGGCTTGGCGCCAAGAGTAGCACTTAAATGAGACACCGCTCACAGCAGACCTCTATAGAGGCGCTCTAACTTGGACATGACCTGCTAATGGTAAGCTACACTGTTTTTCTTTTTTATGCCACACATGTCTATGAAAAGCTTTTTACTGTCACACATTTTTATGGAAAGCTTAATTTTAGTATATATGCTTATAGACATTGGTTGTGAGTCAGAATTCCTCTCTCTTATTTTCCACACTACATAGACTGTTTATTAAGCCGTTTATTATTATTATTGTATACACGGACGCATTGGCACTTTATTGATTTATTGTATTTTATGATTTATGCAGCAAAAAAACTTTCAATTATGTCAGATTTCCTCTCTTTCCCTGCATACAGCATAGACTGTCTATCAAGCCGTTTATTATTATTATTATTGTGACGGACGTATTGGCACTTTATTTATTTATTGTTTTCATGATTGATGCAGCAAAAAACCTTTAATTATGTTCAATATTTAATTTATATAACATGTATTATGTCTATACTGTGGAGTGTCCTCTGGCTTAGTCCCCCTGTTTGTTTTGTCCCCTTGTCCTTTTCCCCAGTTTTTCTCCGTTCTGATTGCCTGATGAAGCGGGAGCTTTGCCCGTGAAACGCGTTGCATTACCTGGAGAATCCCTAATAAATAATACGGTTGTTTGTCAACGGCTCATTGGCTGGTCTCTGCTTAAGGGAGGTGGATCCACCCACATCCCTCCTTTTTTAAACGCTTTTAAAAGAATTCTTTTATACTTACTGGCGCCTCTGCTGTTTGACGATTGCATGGATTGAGTCCACCATGGGTGGAGGGGTGCATCCCCATCTTTCTTTCTTGTCTACAGAGAGCAACAGTTTAATACCTGAGTGGGGTCAGGTTATAGTTCTCCCCACCTGCCGTTTCAGTGGTTGCCTGTGTGGTAACCCAATTTTGTGAGTATATCAATAACTGATTACTTTTGTTTCCAATTATCCTGACATACTACACCATATCGGGCTCCCGGTCTAATTTGTGTTTTTTTCATAAGCTATTTCATAGGCAGTGATTGCACAATGCACTTTTTTTGATTATTGAATGTAGCACTCTGCCTGTAAGTGATGGTCATGTCTAGGAGAAATCATAGAGAGGCATGTGATTAGTTTGATCAGCTGATAGATTTGCAAAGCTCTGATTTGAGCTACATGCTGCTAATGCTCTGATTTCTGAATCATGCAGCCTTTGCAGAACCAATAAGGTTTCTCCCATCTAGGCAGGGTTGCCACCTTATCCCTTTCAATACCGACACATATGAATTATACATGCCTTGTGGCTTGTTAGATGCAGTTTAGACGCTGATTCTGCGTGAGCAGCCCTAGAACCTGTATAACTTAGATGTGCTGGTATTTAAAGGGATGAGATGGCAACCCTGCATCTCGGGAAGTATTTAATAAAATATTTGAATGGTTATTTCCCCCCTCTCCGAGCATCTGGCCATGCCACAACCATGTGACCATCCTTTATGCTTTCCACGCTGGAGTGCAAACAAGGAAGTAATGCTAAGATACTAAAAGCAGATCTCTAGAATTCTGGGGACATCTAGTGGATAACTTTAAGTACTGCAGTTGGCCTGATTGTTTAATTGGACTACAGTAACAGACAGACAAACGACCTGCTAAAAACAACTTAATTGGCAGTACCTCTCTAAAGTGCATGGCATGTGACTAGGCTGGGTGTACTTAAAACATCAAGTCACGGAGATGCTCTGAAGACCTTATTCCTATCCTAACACACCACAAATATCACAAGTTAGATCAAGTGTCACCAGGGCAGATTCTACACTGAATTGCACTGCGCCCCCCCATGGACTTGCGAGCCCATACTGCATCCCCAGTATAGGTAGTCAGGTATGGGTTCCCCCAAAATAGGTAGGCAGGCATAAGTGTCCCAGTATAGGTAGCCAGCTGTGGATGTCCGCCAGTATAGGTAGCTAGCTATAGGTGCCTCCAGTATAGGTTAGCCAGGCATAAGTGCCCCAGTATAGGTAGTCAGCTATAGGTGCTCCCAGTATAAGTTAGCTAGGTATAGGTGCTCCCAGTATAGGGTGCCAGGTATAGGTGCTCCCAGAATAGGTGCCTTCAGTATAGGTAGCTAGGTATAGGTGCCTTCATTATAGTAGCTAAGTAAAGGTGCCTTCATTATAGGTAACTAGGTATAGGTGCAGCCAGTATAGGTTAGCTAGGTATAGGTGCTTCAGTATAGGTAGCTAGATATAGGTACCTTCATTATAGGTATAGGTGCCTTCAGTATAGGTAGCCAGGTATAGGTGCCTACAGTATAGGTAGCTAGGTATAGGTGCCTTCAGTATATGTAGATAGGTATAGGTGCCTTCAGTATAGGTGCCTTCAGTATGCCAAACATAGGACCTTGAAGCGGATTCTGAAGCGAATTGGAAGCCAGTGAAGCGATTTGCATAGGGGAGTCGTGGAGACAGAGCGGTGGGAGGAGTAGATTAGTCTGGCTGCTGTGTTCATGATGGATTGTAAGGGGTCGATGCAGTTTTGAGGAAGGCCTGACAGGAGGGAGTTACAGTAGTCCAGGCGGGAAAGGTATATAAATACTGACAGATTAACGATACCAGGTTCACAACCGGAGTACAGAGCACAAGGCACATTTTCCTGTGGTTCTAACAATCTGGTATATCTGATCATGTGTGCTAAATGCCCCAATGTTATGTACGTGGGAGACTGGACAAACTCTGCGCAAACGTATGAATGGACACAGGCACACTATTAACGGTACCAAATCTGAACTCCCAGTTGCTACACACTTTCGTTCCAACGGACACAGCATGTATGATCTTCGTGTCACTGTCCTGAAGGGAGGCTTCATAACGTCAAATGATCGATTAATAGCAGAAACAAAATGTATAAATTGGTTCAAAGCAATGGATAAAGGCTTGAATAAGGACACAACTTTTTATATTGGTATGAGGCTGATGATATTGAAACTCTTTCTCAGCCTCTATACCTAAACATGTGAACTCAGAATTTACGATACCTCTGTGTCAGTCCAACTCCCAGGTCTGTGAGCATGGAGTAAACAAGGATCCTTATCTCAGCTAACAACCTCTCACCCCATTTAGATGTTCTGTTTCACGTAAGGCATCTTAATTACATGTATTTATGCTTGAAAAAAATCTGTTTTCCCTCTTGATGTTGCATGTACAGGTCCTTCTCAAAAAATTAGTATATTGTGATAAAGTTCATTATTTTCTGTAATGTACTGATAAACATTAGACTTTCATATATTTTAGATTCATTACACATAACTGAAGTAGTTCAAGCCTTTTATTGTTTTAATATTGATGATTTTGGCATACAGCTCATGAAAACCCCAAATTCCTATCTCAAAAAATTAGCATATCATGAAAAGGTTCTCTAAACGAGCTATTAACCTAATCATCTGAATCAACTAATTAACTCTAAACACCTTCAAAAGATTCCTGAGGCTTTTAAAAACTCCCACCCTGGTTCATTACTCAAAACCGCAATCATGGGTAAGACTGCCGACCTGACTGCTGTCCAGAAGGCCATCATTCACACCCTCAAGCAAGAGGGTAAGACACAGAAAGAAATTTCTCAATGAATAGGCTGTTCCCAGAGTGCTGTATCAAGGCACCTCAGTGGGAAGTCTGTGGGAAGGAAAAAGTGTGGCAGAAAACGCTGCACAATGAGAAGAGGTGACCGGACCCTGAGGAAGATTGTGGAAAAGGACCAATTCCAGACTTTGGGGGACCTACGGAAGCAGTGGACTGAGTCTGGAGTAGAAACATCCAGAGCCACCGTGTACAGGCGTGTGCAGGAAATGGGCTACAGGTGCCGCATTAACCAGGTCAAGTCACTCTTGAACCAGAAACAGCGGCAGAAGCGCCTGACCTGGGCTACAGAGAAGCAGCACTGGACTGTTGCTCAGTGGTCCAAAGTACTTTTTTCAGATGGAAGCAACTTTTGCATGTCATTCGGAAATCAAGGTGCCAGAGTCTGGAGGAAGACTGGGGAGAGGGAAATGCCTGAAGTCCAGTGTCAAGTACCCCCAGTCAGTGATGGTCTGGGGTGCCATGTCAGCTGCTGGTGTTGGTCCACTGTGTTTTATCAAGGGCAGGGTCGCAGCTAGCTATCAGGAGATTTTGGAGCACTTCATGCTTCCATCTGCTGAAAAGCTTTATGGAGATGAAGATTTCATTTTTCAGCACGACCTGGCACCTGCTCACAGTGCCAAAACCACTGGTAAATGGTTTACTGACCATGGTATTACTGTGCTCAATTGGCCTGCCAACTCTCCTGACCTGAACCCCATAGAGAATCTGTGGGATATTGTGAAGAGAAAGTTAAGAGATGCAAGACCCAACACTCTGGATGAGCTTAAGGCCGCTATCGAAGCATCCTGGCCTCCATAATACCTGAGCAGTGCCACAGGCTGATTGCCTCCATGCCACGCCGCATTGCAGCAGTCATTTCTGCAAAAGGATTCCCGACCAAGTATTGAGTGCATAACTGAACATCATTATTCGAAGGTTGACTTTTTTTGTTTAAAAAAAAGTTTCTTTTATTTGTCGGATGAATTATGCTAATTTTTTGAGATAGGAAATTAGGGTTTTCATGAGCTGTATGCCAAAATCATCAATATTAAAAACAATAAAAGGCTTGAACTACTTCAGTTGTGTGTAATGAATCTAAAATATATGAAAGTCTAATGTTATCAGTACATTACAGAAAATAATGAACTTTATCACAATATGCTAATTTTTTGAGAAGGACCTGTATAAAGCTGTCTGTACTATCAGCCTGCAAGCAGACAGGATGTAAGCCTGATGAAGGCTGCAAGGCCAAAAGCTTGCTTATTCTTATTCTTTTTAGTTAGCCAATAAATGGTATCATCCCAATTTAAAACGTATATAAATACATCCAAAGAAAACTTCCTAATACAGCTAGGCATTCATATACCAAATCCTTCCTAATTATTAACCCCCTTCAGAAACATAGAAAAAGTAAAATTCTGAATACAAAAATATTACATTATATCACCATACGATATTTGAACGCTTTGATGCTTTGATATCTTGACACTTTAATGCTAAACTATGCTTTGTCATTACGTTTATTAGGTTTGTTACGTTTGTTATGTTGGCTATGGGTTACATGCTGGCTTACATTATTGTCTGTTCATTTTTTTCCTAAGATGAGAGTGACACAGTCATCATCAATACTTGTAATTTTATCTTCTACAAATATTGAACATGTCAATGCATTGTGCAAATGTTCAGTTTTAATTATAATGCATGTATTATTTCTTTCAAAATACCAATAAAAAGTATATATTAATAATAATCACCATCTATTGATGTATATGGTACTGATACATTTATTTCATTACTAGCTGATGCCCCGGCGTTGCCCGGGTATGTATTTGGCTGGTTTTGGCTCCGCCCACTTTTCTTACCCTGAGGCCTGGTTTCCACTTGTGCGATTTGTGTCAGATTTTTCTCTCAGAAAATTCACATTGATTTTGCAACTAATGGTAGTGAATGGGGCTGTTTCCATTCAATGCGAATTTTCGTTAGCGCTCGTACGCGTGAAAAAAATCTGAGGTCCTGTATCATTTTTCCAGACATCGCATACGATTCGCGTACAATGCTTTGTATAAGCAATGCAAATTTTTGCGTTATTTGCCCAAAAATTCGCATTAGATCCATGGTTACAGGAAGTTGTCAGCAGTCATGACTAACATGTTACTAGGCAGATTATGTTATATTTAACTAATGCATTAAATTTTCGCATTAAAAACGCATACAAATTTGCATGCAAATTTTCACCAATCAGAAAAATCTTATACGATTTTTTGCAGGTGAAAATGTCACGCTATAGTGGAAACGTAGCCTAACACACAATTACTGAATTACTGAATGACTTAGTTTGTGAGCTTTGTGGTCTTTGGCATCAATAATTTGCATTGAAATGAAACAAATCTGATTGGCTGTGGCTCCACCCCTTTTCTGAATTTGAACCCCAGTCACCTAATGACCAACTGTACCAGGTTTGAGGCCTGTGCCATTCACAGTGCAAGAATGTCAGCAATGTAAATATTCCCTTTGAAAATCAATAGGTGAATTTTGATTGGCTTTTGTAGGCTCCACCCACTTTTCTGAATATTAATCCCAGTTACTCAGTGTCCAACTGTGCAAAGTTTGAGAACCCTGCCATTATCAGTGTAAGAATGGCTGCAGTTTACATTTCCCAGTGAAATTTGAATTTGTCTCCGCCCACTTTTTGGTTATGGGAATAAAAAGTATCCTATACCTTATTCCAGGTAATGTACTATGTGTGTGCCAATTTTCATTCAAATCCGTTCAGCCATTGTTGCGTGATCGAGTAACAAACATCCAAACATCCAAACTTTCGCATTTATAATATTAGTGAGATTGACATGTGCAGTAATAATATGGTAGGATATTAGGGTTTGTCCACACAAGCAACTGTGGGTCGTTTTCCACCGGACGCGGTGCTCAGCATTGGCCATTCAAGTGAGTGGCAGCGGTTGTTCTTTACTTTTACTGTCGTTTGCACAAATGACGCGTTCTGATCCCAATCTTTCCCATCGTTTCAGCCGATCCTGGAAGATACATGCAGCTTCCAGGGTCGCCTACCACCAAGACTCCATGTCCCCCTATAGGGCCGGATTTGTACTTTTTACCGCCCAAGGCCACTATCACCAGCTGCCCGCGGTCCGACAGCATCCTAAACTCCCCCCCGCAACATGGCAGGGATTAGATTGTAGGTTCCTCTGAGGACAGTTTGTGATTAGTAATGGCAGGGATTCAATTGTAAGCTCCTTGGCGAGTAGCGCATTCGGTGAGTGACAGGCGGATCAGAGATCACTGTACGTGCCCATTCACTGCCCCTTCATCCCCCGAGTGCCAGATCCGGCTGTTTGTAGCCACCCGATGTTATGTGCAAACTCTGTGTAGCAAGACAAATGCTTGGCAGGGTAACTGCTACTACCTCCCTTCTACCCACAGACCGCCCCTTGCTTTCCTGGTGCCCTAGGCCATGGCCTATGGGCCTTGCCTGAAATCCGGCCATGCCTATAGGGGGTAAAAAACGCAAATCGCTGCCGAAAGCCGTCAAATGCTTTTTTCTGCACACTTGAAGGAAAACATTTGACCGAGACACCATAGATGCTGGCCAGTTGTCTGTGTGAACCAGCATTAAAGGAAAAGTCCGAGGAGGATAAAAATAAAAAATCCACTTACCCGGGGCTTTCCCCAGCCCCTGGCAGCTGTCCTGTGCCCTCGTCGCAGCTCCGGTGGCTCCCGGTCCCCTCCGGTGGAAAAAAACAACCTTGCCAGGTAGCTTCCAGGTCGGCTTCTTCTGCGCTCCAGGATGCGGTTCACTGAGTCGCACTGACATTAATCGGACTGTAATGCGTAGGCGCAGAGCTACTGTGCCTGTGCAGTACAGTCTGGATGACGTCAGCGTCAGCGCGCCTTCGGGGAGCGGAGCTGCAGCGAGGGCACAGGACGGCTGCCAGGGGCTGGAGGAAGCACCAGGTAAGTGGATATTTTTTTTTTTATCCTCCTCGGATGTATCCTTTAAGACTATGGCAGGGATTATATTGTGAGCTCCTCTGAGGACAGAGAGAGAAGATGGATAGAGATTAGAGAACATTAAAGAGAGGGTGGACAGAGGAGTGGGTGAGCCGAGAAAAAGAAAGAGCAAAGAAACAGCCTTATGCTGTTATATACACAATTACGCCGACCAGTATATTATATGGACATTGCACACAATATTCATATACTACAGTTATTATGTTTTCAAAATATGCATATTACTGTACATCCATCTGTGTACTTATATAACTGAGCTTTTGAGGCTTCATAATGTTCTGCATCCCCCGCTGTATCCAATCGTCACTTTAACCTTCCTGGCGGCCGGTAACCCCGAACGTAGTTCGGGGTAAGTCGCGCAGGAGGTTTTCTCAGGCCCTACTGGGCCGAATTTACTTAATTTTTTTTGCTGGACGCAGCTAGCACTTTGCTAGCTGCGTCAGCACACCGATCGCCGCCGCCCCACGCTCGATCGCCGCTATCCGTCGTGAAGCGCCAATCAGTGCCAGGCAGCACCGAGGGGTGGATCGGGACTCCCAATGACGTCACAACGTCTCCATGGCGACAGGGGAAGCCCTCCAGGAAATCCCGTTCTTTGAAAAAAAAAACAAAAAAAACTGCTGCGCTGCCTCCTGGCGGAAATAATTAAACCGCCAGGAGGGTTAAACACCATTATCCTTCTGTATTCAGGCAGAAATGCAGGCAGCTTGGACACAAAAAAATCAGAGTGGAGAGAATGAGAAGGGCCGCAAGTATTATATAGGCCCTACATGGAACTGTGGCAACCTGAGGTAAAGTTGTAGTAGAGCTATTTAGTTTTCCATCTGTGAGGTAGCAGGGATCCTGATTGGCTGAAGTATTGCTGCATAAAGGTGGTGTTTTGATAAGGGTGCTGATTGGTCGGCTCAGGTGTTGAGGGGAACTCTGCCAGGTGTTGCTGGGGTCAAACATTGTTGCAACAACCAATGGCAGGCATCTAAGGTGTATATAAAGGGGTCCGTTTGCAGGCTAATTAGCTGCCTTTGTTCCAGAAGCGGTCTGGGCGAGCTCCCCACCCTGTTTGCTAAGAAGAGATCGTCGTGGTCAAATCTTTATTGGTTGATGCCACGTCTGGAAGGTATGGACGAGATTGCTCGTTGGGGTCCTACTGGAGTTGTTTCAGTTTTATGTGGTCCGAACCATAGTGGTGGATCATATGATGAGTTGTTTTATGTTTCATTTTAATAAAGTTATCTTTTATTGAGTTATTTTGGACCTCAACTAATTTATTTAATTTAACCAATAAAGATGGCCACAGCCTTAAAATGCCAGCCTGGGGTGTCCACTGTCCTTTATTTGTTTATTTATTTCTGTTATACAGCTTTTAAGCTAAATAAGTCATTGTGTTGCCTTCAGTTCCATTGTACCGCTGGGCAGCGCATCACAGGAATCACAGTGCCTGACGTTCCAAAAGAGCAGACACCTGTCTGCAATGTCCCTGCTTCAGTGAACAAAAGTTTACTGCTTGCAAGTGTGCAGAGTGACTTAAGATTATATGGAACACGTGACAGCCGCAAAGGAACAACACGGAACACGCCTGTGCTGGCCAGCGCTGCCTTCCTTGTCGCCAGTGACTCATGCCTCCTCTGCTCTGCTCTCAAGCCCGGTGTCATTTCCAGGAAACCGAAGGAAGGGGCGGAGCCGGAGGACAGACAAGGATTGCCAGAGGCAAGAAAAGACAGAGCTTCAGGTACACTACAATGGCTGCTCCACTGCCGATTCTGCGGTACTGCTCTCCATCCGCCCCAGACCTTCAGGCGCCCTAGGCACCGGCCTATGTTGCCTTTGCTGAAATCCAACCCTAGCCGCCAATAGATAAAACTACGCTGCACATGTAGCTGCCTAAGCCTGATATGGTGTAGTTTTAATGCCGGGGGCTCCCTTGCAGGTGACACAATCGCACGTCCCTGCCGCCACAAACAAAAACATCTCCTGACCGAGCTATTTTCATTGGCTCCTTAGCGCTACGAGCCAATCACAGTGATAAGGATAACATTTTTTTTTTAAAGGCTCTGGTTCTTAACCCCCCTGGCGGTAAGCAGATGCGGTGGCTGCGTCTGCGGGAGGGATTTTTTAATTAAATGGGGTTTTTTTATGTTAGCTAGCACTAGGCTAGCTAACTGTGGCCCCCAAGTCCCCCGACACCGGTCTGAGCCCCCTGATCGCCACCGGCAACACTCACCCATCCGCGATCCCGTGAGAGCCGCAACTTCCCAATTAGCCTCACTCGTCGCTATGGCGACGATCAGACATGATGTCATCGATGTCATGACGTCATGCGCAGTTCCGATACTCCCCATAGCAAAGCCGCGTGCTGAATGGGAGGCTGCGCCATCGCGGGATCCCTGGGGGTATGTATACCGGAGGTGATCGTGGGCAATCGGAGGGGACCGGAGGGACTTCGGCACAAGAGTTAGCTAGCGAAGTGCTAGCTTAATAAAATGCAAAACATTTTATTAAAAAAAATCCTCCCAGGACGATGCGATCCCCTGCGGCGGCTAGCTAGGGGTCAGAGTCCTCAATGAGTTAAACAGAAGATGAATTGTCTCCTAGGTGAAAACCTAGGAGAAAAAGTGAATGTCCCAGTGGATTTTTTTCATGCTAGGACTTTGCATCTTATACATACCTGATACCTGGGGCTTTCTCCAGCCCCCTTCAGGCCAATGGCTCCCTTGCCATTCTTCTCCTCAATTCTCCAACAGCCTGTACGGTGAATCCGCCAGTTGGGGTGAGTCGGCACAGGCGGAAAACGCTGCCAGCAATGGGAGAGAGGTGGAGGGCGTATGCACAGCCAGGCCACGCATGCGCTAAACACTTCAGCCGCTGGACCTATTGGGTAGGCTATCGGAGGACTGAGGCGAGGGAGCCATCAGCCTGAAATAAAATTTAAAAAATGCAATACATTCTGTTGTAAATACTGGATTCAGAAACATTTGCTTTATTGAGAAAGTTGTAAAATCTCCTAGCAAGACCTGCTTTGCATGATTTTTTCTAGGTCCACCTTTAGCATAAATTCCTTACTACTGCTTTAAAGTGAACTTGACATGAAAAAGAAACCAATAAATATGCATCGAAGAACTACTAAATCACCATACGTTCATCTACGAATGCCATTTTACCGGAAGCCCATCATGAGTATTTCAGCAGAGCAAGAACGCTAAAGTGGAGTGCGGAGCGTGCTATACTCCCCAGTCGTACCATGGGATCCCTTTTCAACTGTCGCACAGTCTTATCTCTATGAGGCCCTCTAGTGGTGCCACTAGACTAGAGGGAGTCATAGACATCAGACTGTGTGACAGACAGGGCTAAAGAAGGATCCTGGGCCCCGGCGCCACCAACTGGTGGGTGGAGCACGTTTCAGTCTGCTCTGCATATAAGGGGGAGAGGCTGCTGGGGGGACATCCCCCTGTCTATTCTGGGGAGAGGTGATGCTAATACTGGGACACATTTGGCTGTTATGCGGGGGGGGGGTCCTGATACTAGGAGCACATCTGGCTGTTTATGCTGGGGAGATAGTCTGCTAATACTGGGGGTACATCTGGCTATTAATGATGGGAAGGTGACTAGTAATACTGCCTAATCATGAACATAAAAATAGGTCCTAAACAGCAGTCTAGAAAAAGCAGAGGTGCTAAGTCCGACGCAACAACAATATAGAACGCAATGTTCTGGTGTTCAGTCCACATTAGTACACACATAGGATATCAAAAAACAGCTTCTGACACTCAAAAAATACACTTGTTTGTCAAATCTCTGTAGGCCTTCACCACCACACCCCACACAGATGCCCACTCAAACTGTCATCAAGCGTATATTAGTAGAGTCATCTGGTCTCACTAGCTAAACCGCATTTATTCCTCCAGAAGGGGGATTACCTTGTGCCTTGATAATGTCCGAGTCTGAACGAAACTGGTCGGGGACTGCCACTAAGGAGACAGTAGCAAGTTGAAGTCATGTGAGATGGAGTGAATTGTATGCGGGAGCGACGGACCCGGAGTTATCCTTATGCATGCAGGAACGGCAGGTTTACCCGTAATATACATGTTCGTTTGTATGCTTCTTAGCCAGATTTACATGTATTCAACTTGAATTGAATGTTTTATTTTATGATTTTAGCAGACAATAAATGTGTTTTAAGTGGTTTTATACTATTTGCGGCATTTCTTTGCGCGGTCTATGAGAACTCCATATCACTCTGGAGGACTGAATGCGGTTTAGCCAGTGAGACAAGATGACTCTACTAACATACGTCCAATGACAGTTTTATCTGTCAAACAAACCCGGACGAGTGGACACCAGTGTAGGTGTGATGAAGGCTTGCAGAGATTTGACAAACGAGTGTATTTTTCAAGCATCAGAAGCTGTCTTCGACATCATATCAGTGTACTACCGTGGACTGAGCGCCAGAACATTGTGTTCTATATTTTACACTGCCTTATCATGTTTGGAGATTGGGGGGGGGGGGGGGGGCTGTCAAATTACGTGTTTGTTTAGGAAACTCTTGTGTGTGCGTGTGTGTGTGTGTGTGTGGGGGGGGGGGGGGGGCATGGTTCCTAACTATTCCTCTTTTGGAGGGACTGTCCCTCTTTGGGAACCCAATATCTCTGTCCCTCTTTGTTCTTCATGTGTCCCCCTTTTAGGACTGATTTACTGGTTTATTTAAATATATGTATTTTGCTACTGAAAAATGTGTTTAATTGACTCTAAACTTTATTCAAATCCTTTAGATTATTTTTCTTAGTTTCAAATGTTAATAGGAAGGAAAATGAACCAGGATAGAAAGGACTAGTTTGATTCGAATTATAGAATAACATATTTTTGTTATGAAATCTTTCTAGCATGTGTGACTAGGGGTGTGCTGGGGGCGTGGTTAGAGGTGTAGAAAGGGTGTGGCTTTCTGATCTCAAAAAGTTGGGAGGTATGTGGCGGGAGGGAGGGGTAGATTACGTTGACTCAGAAACAAAAAAAAGTCTGAGCATCCCTTCTCTAGAACATATTTCATCTACAGATTTCAATTTCATATCAGGTTTGCTTTAAAAAAAAAATTAAAAAAGCATTTAGCAGCCTTAATGAATCCTCCCTGATGTGTTTTCAGTCAGGCACATTTGTGTTTGTTTTGTTGTAACCTATTCCAATAATCGATTATCTCCCAGGGCTTCAGCTGGTGCGAGGTAACAATCTGTTTGTAGATGCAGTCTGAGTACGCAACTTTCCAAAGATTGAAATCTCCTCGATTTGGTGAGGCTACGGGCTCAAGTCCTAACTTCTTAAGGCAAAGGCCTATGTAGACATCTTCTAGATAGAACCATCTAACGGTTGGGGAGATCTCCGCTATCTTACATGCCAGGTCCGACGAGAACACATAGCCAGTCCCTGAACAATACAAGGGGTATTGGTTCTCTGGGTACTCTTCTGGGGAGGCATACCATTTACTGTCTTTGTTACGGTTAGGTCCCTCATTGACCATTAAGTATCCCGTGAAGTAGTTCAGTCTTGGTGGTTGGTCTGGTTTCAGAATACTGTGAATTAAATATTCTGTATTAACGAACATGTCGCTATCTGTTTTCATCACATAGATAGCAGACTTACAGTATGTAGCAACCCAATATAAGCCCATGAGAACCTTCTCAGTCAAGTTTCTGTAGACATCCAAATAATCCTGTTGAATAATGTCATGGTACTCCTGACTTTCCTCCACCAGAGACATTTGGCTATCATTACTCCACTGAGCATCTTTGCCTATGAAAAACAGCCGTAATACCTTGATTCCAGGTGGAACGTTCTCCTTCCCCCATGTTTGTCTGATAGCCTGCCTGGCTTCTTTCTGCTGCCTTTCCACAGTGACCAGTAAAACCAGGAATGGGGCATCGTCTTTACATTTATCAGGCTCGTTAATGAGGTACTCGTACACATGAAAGGTCCCTTGATGTTCTTGAGTTGAATTACTCTCTGGCAGACTCGTTGTACTGATAGAACAATTTTTAGATGTAGCTGTCCATATTTTAGTGAAATTATTATAAGCTTCCAATACTAACTGGTCTGTTTCATTATTCCTAATGGTTGATCTGCCTTTTCCAAGAATCCTAGAGAGGGCAGAAACCATGTAATGTATCTCAGTCTTGGGCCCTACCAAACTCAGTGAGATCCAACCCAAGCTACTTAACGCCAGCAAGGTCAACGTAGAGAGCACTAACACCAAGAACGACACATGGAGTATATTGCATTTGCTGGCTGAAGGGCAGTTGTTCCTTCTCAACATAGTAGAGTATTCAGATGTTCTCCATCATTTTCAACTGTCTGAGGGCAGAACAGGTACTTTTCCAGAAGATATCACCATGATATCATTACGTCTTGGATTGGTTGATCTGAAAAACACATAAAGCAGGGAAAGAGGGAAAATTCTAAGTACAGATTCCAAAACCCATGAGTGACAAATGTCTCATACTCAAAAGCAAATTAGTCCTCATGCGCAAAGAGTAATGTTTTTGTTATTACATTTTTTTTTTTACATGTCACAGTATTTTATCAACTGGTCTAAGTTGTTTAAAGCACACCTGAACTGGATTTTTACTTCCCCAGGGCTTCCTCCAGCCCAAACCCTTTGATACAATTTAGTGTCCTCTGGGTCGCCCTTCGTTCACCCCATCTAAAGTATCTGATCCAGCTGGGTTGCATGCTATGGGGCATGCGCTGTCCTGGGGGCGAACAGCTTCTCCACCTTGCTACCACAGCTGGGAGAGTTCTACGCATGCACAGTTTGGGAAGACTTGTAACCGCGCATGTGCAAAACACTGCCAGATAAGGGAGGCAGAGTGCGTGACATGTGCAGTGCTTCTACTCCTATTGGTTAGATGCGGAACTGTCTCTACATTGAGTGAGCAGCTACACTTAAACACACGGTTTGTGTATACACCATGCGGGAGGGAGGCTGGTTCTGTCCTGGCTGCCAGCACATCTTTAAAGGACAACTGAAGTGAGAATAATATGGAGGCTGCCATATTTATTTCCTTTTATACAATACCACTTGCGTGGCAGCCCTGCTGGTCTATTTGGCTGCCGTAGTGTCTGAATCACACCAGAAACATGCACGCAGCTAATCTTGTAAGGTCTGACAATAATGGTCAGAAACACCTGATCTGCTGCATGCTTGTTTAGGGTCTACAGCTAGATGTATTAGAAGAAGAGGATCAGCAGGGCTGCCAGGCAACTGGTATTGCTTAAAAAGGGAAAAAAAATATATTTCAGCCTTCATATACCTCTCACTTCAGCTGTTCTTTAAAGTACAATATTGTGATGCCCTATTGCTAAATCATAGTGTAAAAAAATATATTGTTTTTTTTTTCTAATGTTTTCAACTTTTTGTAGGAAAGGTTAACCATTTCACCTCAAAGGGGTTTTCCCCTTAAAAAAAAGAGCAATTTTCACCCATCAGCGCTCCTTCCATTCATTCACCTATAACTTTATTACTACTTATCACAACTAAACAATCTATATCTTGTTTTTTTCGCCACTGATTAGGCTTTCTTTGGGGGATACTTTTTGCTAAGAATTATTTTATTCTAACTCAGTTTTAATGAAAATCATAAGAAAAAAATTGAAAAAAAAACATTATTTCTCAGTTTTCGGCCATTATAGTTTCAAAATAAAACATGCTACCGTAATTAAAACCCACACATTTTATTTGCCCATTTATCTCAGTTATTGCAATGTTTACATTTTTTCCCTAGTATAATGCATGGCGCCAATATTTTATTTGGAAATAAAGGTGCATTTTTTCAGTTTTGCGTCTATCCCTAATTACAAGCCCATAATTTATAAAGTATTTGTAGTATACAGTTTTTATACACAAAGTTCAGTCCCTAAGGTAACTATTTATGTATTTTTTTTATTAGTAATTTAAAAAAAATCGTACCTTTAGGGAAGTGTGAGAGGTCAGGGGTTAATTTAAAAAGAAAAAAAAATAGTTAACTAGAGATCATTAACTTAAAAAAAAATAAAAAAAAAATAAAAGGGGGGATGTAATATTACAATTTGGCCACAAGATGTCCTCAGTGGTGACTTCATCTTACCGTACTATTAGTATGGAAACAGAAGCACTACGTGGACGGGATTTATGAATGGCAGAGCCGTCTGAATATATGGCTGCGGCTATTCACAGGGGGACTTAGATCAATGAATGGGATTTGTGTTCCCATGTATTGATCTAGCGGCTAACGATCGGCGGGAATGAGTGGTGGGACCAAGCGCAGGGGGGGGGGGGGGTGCGGCGGGAGGGACGTAGTAGATACGCCCCTGCACAGAGTTGTGACATTTTGCAGGGGCGTAGTTACTCGTCCTGGCAGAGGGGAAATGGTTAATACCCCTATACCAAATTTAAAAAAAAAACTTTTTGGGGAGGACCAAATAAATTTAACATTGCCAAAGCAAGACATTAGCAATAGCATGGGAGGGAGTCGTTGGGCGATTATACAGGTGGGGAGGGTATAGTTGGGGTATACAGTCCAAAGGGGTTTTTAGAATATAAGGGACAGTATAGGGGATTGGGGTATACACTGGTGACACCTATATCACTTGAGGGAGGGGAAGAGAAGACATCTGGGCCTCCCTTGATGTTAACTTCCTCCCGATTGCCTAACGCAGAGTGGCCAGGGACGTGCAGGCGCAATGGCCGGCAACAGGCTCGATAACTGAAAGCAAAACTGAGCTGCGGTAGAAGTCCCAGGTGAGTAAAACTGCTTTTTTTTTTTTTTTGTAAGATGGCTTTAGATGACCTTTAAAAAGGAAGTGAAGCGAAAAGAGTAAAAAATAAATCAGCACATTGCAACACAAAGTTAAAAAAATAGAAGAGGGGTCAAGAAATGATTGATATTCGTCATGTCATTTGTTCATGTTGTTTGATCCACAATCAAGTAGAGTCACCTTTCGACAGGAAATACAGGACAACCGTTTACAGTACATCTTACCAACATTCACAGTTTTTGCCCTCGTTGGTGCTCTGCTGATAATCACACACAGGAAGTACCGGTGATCTTCTGATAGACAAAGGGAAGTGAAAGTGAATGGGGCGGCTGTCGGGGAAAGTGTCCGCTCTCCATGTTTCACTATCTGATTGCCAGTAGGCGTGTTGAAAATCAGGTTTGCCGTTAGAACAGGCTGAACGGTTTCTGACAACCATCATTTGCATGTAATGTTGTTTATCCACCACCCCATTTTACTTTAAAGAGGAACTGTCGCGAAAATCTTAACATTTAAAACACATACAAATAAGAAGTACATTTCTTTCTGAGTAAAATGAGCCATAAAGTACTTTTCTCCTATATTGCTGTCACTTACAGTATTAGAAATCTGACATTACCGACAGGTTTTGGGCTAGTCCATCTCTCCATAGGGCATTCTCAGCATGGCCTTTATTCTTTATAAAGACATTCCCTGAAAAAAAGATTGATATAAAGATGCTGGCCAGCCTCCCTGCTTGCTGCACACTTTTTTGGCAGTTGGACGGAGCAATTGCCATTCACTAAATGCTTTTAAAATTAAGAAAACCCTTCGAACCTCCCCTCCCCCTTGAGAAGATGGGCTAGTGCAAAATCTGTTGGTTCTGTCAGATTTCTCTTACTGTAAAGTAACCAAGCAGCTCAGGGTGACCTAAACTACAAATGTTCACTTATAGCTGAATTATTGCAAATTTCCTTCTGTTTTAAGAAGGCAATTACACTACGCTTTGCTTTTTTAGTAGGAGGGCTTTTTGGTTCCTTTTATCCACCTATACATGCCGAGTGGTTTGGGTCACCCTGAGCTGCTTGGTTACTCTGTTGTACTGGTCCAAGCCCTATCTCATACAGCCATATCAATCTCTGCTATGTACTGAAGAGGACCAAAAGTCTGAAACAGGCTGTCACATGTGGGTTTGATATGGCTGTGTAAAACTTAAAGCTATAGGCTTGCTATACACCAGCGGCTCTGGATGCTTGCTTGGCTTCACAAGGGCAAAAAGAGATAATTTGCATATTTAGTGGTAGTGCATTGTGGGTAACCACAAATGTTCACTTATAGCTGAATTATTGCAAATTTCCTTCTGTTTTAAGAAGGTAATTACACCAAGCTCTTACTGTAAGTGACAGCAACGTAGGAGAAAAGTAATTTATGGCTCATTTTACTCTGAAAAAAAAGAACTTTTTATTTGTATGTATATTAAATTTTAAGATTTTCGCGACAGTTCCTCTTTAATCTACTTCCTTATCTCACATTTTGAATATGTGATTAGGACAAGACGGCTGCTTCATGGAAAAGCCTCAGGCAGATGTTTTGCGTTCACCTGTCCTCCTACGCCAAGCTGCTCCAGAGCTGGCACAACGGAAGAGTAGCCTCCCTGCGCAGTAGCACCGCCCCGCTCGGACTTTACCGGAACAAGCCGAGCATGATTGGGTCCGTGCTATTGCGCAGTCTCAGGCGGTTTGCGCATGCAAGGACGGATCAAGACCAAGTTGCGCCTGGGGCAAGGTCAGGTTTTGGCACCTAAAGGTCAGGTTTTGGCGCCTAAACTGCCATTCATGTTGCCGCCTTTTTTAAGAATTCAACAAACTGCGCCTGGGGCAAGATACCCGCTTGCCCCCCCCCCCCTAGATCCGTCCCTGTGCGCATGTGCAGTAGCATGGGCCCAATCCGACGCAGCTTTTTCATTTTTCCGGAGCCGAGCAGGTCGTGTTAGTGCGTATGCACAAGCAGGTTTTTGGGGGCCCAACGCTAGAATGAGCCAATGGAGGAGTAGAGGGTAGCCTGAGCCTCTGGAGCATCCAAAGGCTTCCCCCTCCCAATGTGAGTTAATGCAAATTGTATGATCATAGCATCAGCTGATGCATATCATTCACAGATCTATATGTACTCAACATTGTGACATGCATCCCTCACTGCAAGGAACCTCAAATGATTTAAGGATTGCACTGCATAAATCCTTTCAAAAAAAAAAAAGGCAGGGCTGGTTCTCTCATGAAGCAAGGTGAAACACTTGCATCAGGAACAAAGATTACAGAGGCAGCATGTTTGTACTCTGTGTTTACACTTAAAACATGCAGTCAGAGTAGGAAGAGAAGCAAGAGGAGGGCAAGGTGAAGAGGTCATCACTGGTGAAAAGCAGCTTGTTGTGCTGTGTGAGGAGTCTGACAGTGAGTGAGGAGGGGGGAGACAGGAGAGCCGCAGTGTTTCATGTGATTTGCACAGCAGAAGGGAGGAGATGGCATTGCTGTCCTGACTGAGGAGGAATGGAGTGGCTCCAGGTGAGCAGTTTGTTTGTCACAGACTCACAGCCAGCCAGTGTGCTATTGTGTTTCAGCTGCAGCATGTCATATGAGAACATTAAATGAAGCAGAGTAAATTGTTGGGTGCTGTGTGAACACTCCAAATCGGGGGGGGGGGGGGGCAGAGGTCGGCGGATCCTCAAAAGCTTGCCTAAGGCACCAAAAAGTCTAGAACTGAGAGAGAGACTTTACTTTTCTATCAAATGAACTGCACAGACTGGCGACAGATGTACTGGCAGACTTTACTAAACAGACATTTTATAGGGAATACACTAGATTGGAGCCGTGATAGTCGAGCTTTGAAAGAGTCACACTAACCTGCAGCTTGGTTAAATATTAATCAGCTGTTTGATATTCGCAACTTTGTTGCTATTGAATTTCTATATCTACGGTGACCTGGGCAAACAGCCAGGCGCATACAGAATGTGTGATTAATGCCATTAATGCCATCTGTCCAGCGAAGCATGCCCGGCACACGAGGGGCAGAAGGAAGAGAAACAATAAAAATACTATGACTGTGACCTGGCTATTTTTTTTTAGAAATTAGGACTCTGCAGCTTTAAGTGCTAGCTGCAGAGCTGTGCAAGTCAGCACACAAGTGACCCCCTCTTTTCTGCCCATCAACAGAGCTTTCTTTTTTCTTTTTTTTATAAACATACCTATTTTTTGTATAATTTTTGTATTCCTCCCCCCCCCCCCCCCTCCTCCCACCAGCCAATCAGCGTGATTGGCTCTCATAGGCATCAGCCTTTGAGAGCCGATCACTCCTCTGTCTCCCAAGGGGACAGCTGAGTGACACGGCTGTCCCAGATCACAGCGCTGTGCAGTGTAAATAGACGGCTAACAGTCTCCTAGCTGCAATAGCCACTGGTAGACTGATGCCGGAGGGGAGCTCTGTCATTCAAGTGGAGATGCGCACGATCTCCTGCAAATCCCCGCCCCAGGACTTGACAGGCAGTCAGGCAATCCAAAATATTATAATCAATCCTACTTTATCTTTTCCAGAAGAGTAATCAGTCCCCATGTCCCCTGGCTCTTATTTCGTACATCAGCCGCAAAAGAGAAGTTGCCGTTCCTTTACTTTCCTCCCCTTCTCCTCAGATGCAGCTTATTCAGCCTGATTGGCTGAAGCCTCTGTCCCTCCCACGCCTGCTCCTGATTGGCCACCTTAGTGTGCCACTGTCCGCCCCCTTCCCCCACTGCAGCCGCATCCATGGACATCCCTGCTGCGTCTATGGGGACCCCCAAACTGCCGCTTCGAGGGGAATCCCCCACACACGCACACACACACTGCTGCCACATGGGCATCCACCCTCTACCCTGCAGAATCCCCCCTCCTCCCTACAGCATTACAGATCAGGGAGGAATAAAGGCAGCGCACACAGACTCACCTCATCATGGTTCCAGGCGCTGGAGTTCCTGTCTATACTCTCTGCACTACCGTTGCCCTGTACATTAGGTTGCCACCTAATCCTTTTAAATACCAGCACATATGAATTATACATGCCTTGTGGCTAGTTAGATGCAGTTTAGGTATTGATTATGTGTGAGTAGCCCCAGAACCTGTATAACTCATATCTGTCGATATTTAAAGGGATAAAGTGGCAACCCTACCTGTATGGCGGTATTGCAGAGAGTATAGACGGGAACTTCAGCGCCTGGAACCATGATGAGGTGATTATGTGCGCTGCCTTTATTGCTCCTCGCTTCGATCTGCAGTGCTGCGGGAAGTAAGGGGAGGAAATTACATCAGGATTGGCTTCAGCCTGGGGGTCCCAAGATGGCCCCTGCCAGTAACAGAAATCACCTAAATGTACTATTTAAAAATAACTGCAATCAAAATGTGGACAGTGCAATACGTCTATTATGTAAGTAGAGCAAGTATTTATTTTCTTACATATGTGTTTTTTTTTTCTGGCATAGTGTGGCTAATACAGTAACTCCTCTTTAAAGGACAACTGTAACAAGAGGTATATAGAGTCTGCCATATTTATTTCCTTTTAAACAATACCAGTTGCCTGGCAGCCCTAGGCTGCAGTAGTGTCTAAATCACACCAGAAACAAGCATGCAGCTAATATTGTCAGATCTGACGATAATGTCAGAAACATCTCATCTGCTGCATGCTTGTTCAGGGGCTATGGCTGAATGTATTAGAGGCAGAGGATCAGCAGGATAACCAGGCAACTGGTATTGTTTAAAAGGAAATAAATATAGCAGCCTACATATACCTCACTTCAGTTGTCCCAGTGTTCTCCCCAGGCTCTTTTAGCCGGGTGCTCCACCCGGCTAGTATTGGTGAGCACCCGGCTGTCATCGGCTCACCTCCTCCTATGCTGTAAGCAGAGTTGCTCACAGAAGCACCGGCCCTGCATTCTCTCATCTCGACCCACCCGGCTACTTTTTCATGCCACCCAGCTGGAAAAAAATTCTGGGGAGAACAGTTGTCCTTTAACCTCCTTCCTCATCTAAATCAGCAGTGTCATGGATTTTTATATTTGTCTGTCGGTGGCCATACATCTATAGATTTTGCGGCTGATCGACCGTCCAATTCGATCAATTTTTATCGAATTGGATGAAAATCGGTGCCACCAAAAGCATGCCCTATTGACGATGAAACCAATTTTGGCCCGTTCTCCACGAGCTATAACGCAATGCGCTGGCAACCTCATGGGGTGCGAATCCGGAATGAGTGTGGACACAATGGTGGATGGCGACAGGTAAAGTATAACTGCAGGGCAGTGGTGGAGCTAAGGAGCTATGGCCTCAATTCACAACTTAGTTAGCTTGCCTAAAGGCTTTGGACGTGTAAACTAGGGTGCTAAGTAGTTTACACGTCTAAAGCTCTGACTGATTGCGTGCAAAGTTTAGTGCTGCGCGTGAAACGGCGCACCGGTGGCCCGTTATAGTCGCACCTGGTGCAACGTTTCACGTGCAGTGCTACACTTTGCGCACGAGCGCATATTAGCATGAGCAAACTACCTTTAGGCGTGCTAAAGGGCTTTTCACAGGCGTGCTAACACTTAGCACCCTTTTGTGAATCAAGCCCTATGGGTCCCGGTGTGAGTTTTACATGGGCCCCCCCCCCAAGCACTCTATACATAACAATTGATACAACACAAATTTAAAACAGCCAATGACAGCCACAGTGTCAGCTGTGCAAGAAGGGGATGGGGAACAGCTTGTTAATGATTACCACTATTCAAAGTATGTATTAGTCTATAGAAGTGATCATTACCAGCACAGGACCAATAAAAAACTAATACTGCGGTTGAGGGAGGGCCCCAGTGTGGTTGAGACCTCTGCAACCCCTATTGCTATGCCAGGGATACATGTAAGCTACGGGGGTAGCAGCTGGGGGCAACGAGATAGCATCACAAGCCCTATTGCTGAAAGGATTCACACTGAAGTCGATCGGGATTCGGGACTCAGCCTGCGGTTCATGGCGGCCAACAGATCTCTCTCTGATCAGGTTTGATCAGAGAGTGATCTTTCTATTGGTCGATTGCCCTGGATTGCAATAAACTACTTCACCCCAAGGTGGTTTTTACCCTAACGGACAAGAGCGATTTTCACCTTTCCGTGCTCATCCCTTTCATTTGCCAATAGCTTAATCACTACTTATCACAATGAAATGATCTATACCTTGTTTTTTCCACCACCAATTAGGCTTATTGGGGTTGATATTTGTTTTCAGTAATTACTTTATTTTTTATGCATTTTAAAGGGAAAAACAAGGGAAAAATGAGAAAATACATGATTTCTCCAATTTCATCCCCTATAGTTTTAATATAAACACTGCTACTGTGCATAAAACCCACACATTTTATCTGCCTATTTGTCCTGGTTATCACAAGATTTTAATTATGTCCCTAGTACAAAGTATGGTGACAATATAGTATTTGGAAATAAAGGTGTATTTTTTCTATGGTGTTTTTTTTCCTCACTTATCTCACGTGTATGCGCATGGGAACGCACGAGAACCCACGTGCAGGGGAGCACATCCTGGAGCCATTAAGAGGCTCTAGCAGGACGTTTTTATAAGTCTGGTTGTCATTAAGTGGTTAAAGTAAACCAGAGATCACGATATGTAAAGATTCAATTCTTACTCACTGCTTCTTCCAGCTCCATAAACACGTATGAGTCCCCTCCGACACCGTCCTCCTGCGGTCTGCCGCTCAGCTGCAATCAGCCCTGGTAACAGGCTCAGTCGCGTCAGTCTGGGTCTACTGCGCATGCATGGGAGGTCCGTGCAAGCCTGTTACCAGAGCTGATCGCCGCTGAATGGCAGACCACAGGAGAACGGCGAGGGACTCGCACGTGTTTATGGAGCTGGAGGAAGCCCCGGGTGAGCATAGAATCTTCACATATCATGATCTCTGGTTTACTTTAATCATGGCCGGGTTTTTCTTTTGTAAATATATGTACACCAGTTTTTGGCATTCGCACCTTTATAGTGAGTGACCCTCCCAGTAATAACATTCTAAACACCAAACACCTTTCACCTACAACAGGAAGCAGAGAAGAGGACGATAACAGCCAACGGCGCTGGCCAAATACCAAGAGCCAAGCCCAGACTGAACTATAAGTGAAGTAGCCATCAAGGTGTCCACACCCTACATAACTGTGTTTACCAAATCTGGGCAGAGCAGAAAAATGTGCTGCACCAAAATCAACAGATAATAATACTAAACCAATTCTGAGAATAAAGTCAAAATCTCTGCTGAGGCTCTGGCCCATCTGCATTGCCGCGGGCCTCCCCAGCTCAGCAGCTGCTGCTTAACCGGTTCAGCACCGCAGTCCGAAAATCTCATGCATCCGAGCAACGTTCACCTCCCATTCATTCACCTTTGGGTGCTACATTTTGCTAAGAATTATTTTTTTCTAAATCTATTTTAACAGGAAGATTAAGAAAGAAATAAAAAAAAATCATTATTTCTCAGTTTTTGGCCATTATAGTTTGAAATTAATATACGCTACAGTAATTAAGATTTGTAAGGCTCTGATTTGCAGGCCATTTGCTAAACCAGGAAGCCATCATAGAAAATCAGAACCTTAAAAATCTATTAGGTGATCAAACTGATCACATGCTTCTCTGTGAGTTCTCCTGGGCAGGGAAGGAGGGAAAGGTGACAGCTGGGACAGGCAGCACACTTGCAGCGGGGGTTTGTAGGTTCATGGAGGGCGAAGTCCAAGATGCCAGGACATTTGTGCCTATAGGCTCCAATGATTATACCAAAAGCGAAAAGCAATGACCTCAAAGAAACCGCATCAAAACAGCTATATCAGTAAGCAATATATCATCCTTTATTGAAAATACAAACATTAAAAACCATTAAAATATGGTGGGGGACAATGTATAAGCCCACAATGTCGGATGGGGCGATATGAGAATGCAGGGCCGGTGCTTCTGTGCGCAACTCTGCTTACAGCATAGGAGGAGGTGAGCCGATGACAGCCGGGTGCTCACCAAAACTAGCCGGGTGGAGCACCCGGCTAAAAGAGCCTGGGGAGAACACTGGTATGTGGGCCACCATGCCACTGTATGAGTTACCTTAATTGCCGGAAAACACAGCACAAATTGCCAACAAAACACTTACACAAAGCGCTAACAATTGTGATAGTGCTTTGCGATTTCTAGTGTGCCCCTGGCCTAAGACAGAGCCTGTCCTGAGATTTTCAGCCCTTACACCAAAAATTAGAATACGGAACTCCTGGAAAGGAAAGTTACATAGCTATTTGTGTTGAAAAAAGACATACGTCCATCGAGTTCAACCAGAAAGATAAGATCTACAAATACGACGACTTATCTCCCAAGCTGACGAAACAACGTGGGAATGTTTAAACGCACCAACACCCCCCCCCCTCCCCCCCTTATGCTGTATATGAATCTTTCCTGTTCCTTTTCCTACTGTTGCGAAAATGAGTAAAATGAGCCATAAATGACTTTTCTCCTATGTTGCTGTCACTTACAGTAGGTAGTAGAAATCTGACATTACAGACAGGTTTTGGGTTAGTCCATCTCTCTATAGGGGATTCATTTTACTCTGGAAGAAACGTACTTCTTAAAGGACAACTATCGATACCCAAGTGTTCTAAAATGACAGTGTACAAATAATGTCTAAGTAGCTGTGTAAACATTTTCCTACTTTTCATGTTAAATATCAGAGGCAAAAGCTGTAATTTATTGAGGGTAGGATTTAGCTATATTGGGACAAATCAATTGCAGAAGGGGTGTCTGCTTCAATGCACAGCCAGAGTTGCATATCAGACTACAGAAAGCAAATATCAAACATATCAAACTCTGAAAGCAAAAACTGTATAAAAAGCTGTGACAATTAGTTACATTTCCTCTGCTCTTTTCAGACACAGGACACAGAAGCTGCAGCTGTTCTCCCTGTCACACACAGAGTTACACATAAAGTTAACTGATCAAGTGTGAGGGGAATTTCCCCTCTCCTCATGGCTCAGTCAGCCTTCAGTGTTGTTGTCAGTAAAGTTTGAAAGTATTTTGATAACAGTAAACAAAGAGGTTGCTACTAAAATGTATACACCAGTACTTAGCAGCACTTCCCAAACAATTCCTGTGTCAATTGAAAAAATATGTGAATCAATTAAATTTTAAGATTTTTGCGACAGAGGTCCTTTACTTACAGGAGAGAGCTGCACGACTGATGAAGCCATGAAGTCATCGTGGATTGCACGTAATCATGGCCAGTTTTTCTTTTGTAAATATATATGTACACCAGTTTTTGGCATTCGTACCTTTATGGCCCTGGCCCTCCCAGTAATAACCTTCTAAACACCAAACACCTTTCACACACAATAGGGAGCAGAGAAGAGGAAGATAACAGCCAACGGCGCTGGCCAAATACCAAGAGCCAAGCCCAGCCTGTCCGATAAGGGAACAAGCCATCAAGGTCTCCACACCCTACATAACTGTGTTTATCAATTCTGGGCAGAGCAGAACATTTTAAATCTGCTGCACCAAAAAGATGATACTAAACCAATTCTGAGGATAAAGGCAGTCTGGACCATGATCAGTAGGAGAAGAAATGTTCAGTGGCTTGGCAACAGAACTGAATATTGTGCAAAAATTCATTTATTTCAGGGATTCAATTTAAAAGGTGAAACTAATATATGTAATAGGGCTGGTGCACACCAGAGTGCTTCTGAAGTGTTTTTTAAAACGCTTGCAGGGGGAAAACCGCTTGGCTAATGAAAGTGAATGGGCTGGTGCACACCAGAGCGGTTTGTTTTTTTCCACAAACGCAAACTCGGGGGCTGCAGCATTTTTTAGATTTCTGAGGCATTTCTGCCTCAATGTTAAAGTATAGGAAAGTGGAAAACCACTCTGAAAAACGCTAGATCAGATCGGTTTTCCAGGCGTTTTTGTTACAGAAGCTGTTCAGTAACAGCTTTACTGTAACAATATTTGTAATCTGCTACACAAAAAAAACGCTTCAATGAATGCTAGGCATGTTTAGAAAACCTCTCTAAACATGCCTAGAATCGCTCTGAAATCTGCTTCAAAAACCTCTAGCGTTTTGCAGATCTGCTAGAGGTTTTTGGTGTGCACTGGGCCATAGACTCATTACATGCAAAGTGAGATATTTCAAGCCCTTACTTGTTACAATTTTGACGATTATGGCTTACAGCTTATGAGAAGTTGAGAACCCCAAAACCAAAATCTCAGCCTATTAGAATATTGCGAAAAGGTTCAATATTCTCGGCTCAAATTGTCAGACTCTAATCAGCTAATTCATCCAAAACTCTTGCAAAGGGATCCTATTTCTTTTGTTAGTTTGCCCTTTTAAGTTGAATTACTGAAATAAATGGACTTTTGCACAATATTCTAATAATTCAAGTTTCACCTGAAAACTTCTGCAACAGGGGTTGGGATAGCAAAAAAAAAATCTTTACTCATTTTTTAATGTCAATTGGCAAAGACTTTAGGCCTGTACACACATCACATGAAACTCAGCCAAGGCAGCCAATAACGACCACCAATGCTGATAATCCAGCATGCGTATGGCAGCCACCAAAGCCCGCGATCCGTCCTGGCAGATCACTTCGACCAAACGATGAGAGATAGCATTGTTATAACCACTTACTCCGCCCGCCATGCAACGTCACTCCCGTGCTGCTCTGCTACCCAATATAGTACAAAACATGAAGCTGTCAAGTGATGCATCTGCAACCAAGCGACGCGACTGCACGGCCCCTCGGCCCTGCAATGTTGCCCAAGGGACCAGGTCCCAATCCCTGTCAGGCAACATTGAATGAGAGTGTGTATGGGCCTGTCCAGTTTTTATAACTGTCTCTTCTTCCCTATCTAGGGCTTATCTCAAAACCATAAAGGTTAATGGGGTCCCAGGTGAAAGGCTCTGCACTGGAGACACAAAAAAACTGTAAAACCCCAAAATAACGTCCAGCGTTAAGAAAATTCATTCAGCAGAAAGAGAAAGTTTCATCTTGTAAAGAACCAGCACTCAAAAATCCTGACATTTTTGACAGGTTTATAACATCACATCCAAAAAACCCAACATTTCGGAGTCTTGACAAAGGGGCCCTGGAAGCTCTGAAATACTGGCTTTTTTTAAAAATGTTTTTCTATAAAATGTAAGATTCTATACAAGATCGGCCTACTGACATTTAAATCACTACATAATCTGGGCCCTGGATACATGAAAGAAATGTTGCAGCTGCGTAGCAATCCCTGTAATCTCAGATCTACAAATTCTAATAATCTAGTCATACCCAGAGTCCATCCGAAAACTTTTGTTCCAAGAGCCTACTGTCATGCTGCTCCTATGTTATGGAACTCCTTACCTCAGCAGATTAGGACAGCTCCATCTCTGGATGTGTTTAAATCCAGACTGAAAACCCACCTGTTGAGTTTGGCATTTGCAGAAATATAACTTTTGTTGTGTGAATACTTCATCCTACTACCAATTACTGAATCTGAGAGAGCCTAAGCGCTTTGAGTCCTATGGGAGAAAAGCGCTATAGAAATGTTATTGTTATTGTGGTTATGTGATGGAATAAGCAGACTTGCTTCAGTGTCTTTTGAAGTACTGGCTTTTTGGACTTTATTTAACCACTTCAGCCCTCAGTCATTTTCACTTTATGCATCCGAGCAATGATCACCTCCCATCCATTAGCATATAACTTTATCACTACTTATCACAATGAACTGATCTATATCTTGTTTTTTCCGCCACCAATTAGGCTTTCTTTGGGGGGGGGGGGGTACATTTTGCTAAGAGCTACTTTACTGTAAATGCATTTTAACAGGAAAAATAAGAAAAAAACGGAAACAATTCATTATTTCTCAGTTTTCAGCCATTGTAGTTTTAAAATAATATATGCCTCCATAATTAAAACCCACGCATTGTATTTGCCTAATAGTCCCAGTTATTACACCATTTAAATTATGTCCCTATCACAATGTATGGCGACAATATTTTATTTGGAAATAAAAGTGCATTTTTTCCGGTTTGCATCCATCACTGTTTACAAGCTTATAATAAAAAAAATGAAATATTTCATCTTTACATTGATATTAAAAAAGTTTAGACCCTTAGGTAAATATTTATGTGATTTTTTTATTCTAATGTTTTTTTTATTATTATTAAACATTTTATTTGGGTATTTTTGGGAGGGTGGGATGTAAATAGTAATTTTTGTAATGTAAATATATGTTGTTTTTTTTTTTTTTTCATGTAGATGTAGTTTTACTTTTTGGCCACAAGATGGCAACCTTCGGTTTGTTTACATGACGTCACTCTAAGCATAACATGTACGCTTAGAGGGACGTAGGGGGGGACGTAGGAGGTAGAAAAGCTAGGATTCCGAGAGAAGCTGTCACTTTTTCTGCGGGAGAGAGGAATCAGTGATCGGGCACCATGGCCCGATTCACTGATTCTCTGGCTAACGAACCACGGGCCGGGAGCACGCAATCGGCCGTGGGAGCGTGCGGGAGCGCACATGGACTCCTGGACGTAGCTTCTACGTACAGGAGGCGAAAGTAGTTAATTTGGGCCATCTGATCGAGGTAGGTGTGCAAGTTATTCACTTCTCTCCTACTACTCATAATTGCTCATTTCTGATAATTTTACCTTACGAGTACACACCCTTCTATCCTTGTGGATCAACCGATTTTCTTTAAAGGAAACCTAAAGCAAAAAAATGAATGAAATTTGACACACACATAGTAAACCACCTGGAATAACATATAGGATACTTTTTATCCCCATAACCAAAAAATGGGTGGACAAATACAAATTTCACTGGGAAAATGTAAACTGCAGCCATTCTTACACTGTTAATGGCAGGGTTCTCAAACTTGGAAGAGTTGGTCACTGGGTGACTGGGATTAATATTTAGAAAAGTGAGTGGAGCCTACAAAAGCCAATCAAAATTCCCCTATTGATTTTCAAGGGGAATATTTACATTGCTGCCATTCTTGCACTGCCTCAAACCTGGTACAGTTGGTCATTGGGTGACTGGGGTTCAAATTCAGAAAAGGGGGTGGAGCCACAAACAGCCAATCATATTTGTTTAATTTCAATGCAAATTATTGATGCCAAAGAACGCAAAGCTCACAAACTTGGCCATTGAGTAATTGAGTGTTAGAGTTAGAAAAAGTTGGTGCAGCCAACACCAGCCAAATACATACCCGGGCAATGCCAAGTCATCAGTAGGCGGAGACAAATACAAATTTCACTGGGAAATTGTAAACTGCAGCCATTCTTACACTGTTAATGGTAGGGTTCTCAAACTTTGCACAGTTGGTCACTGGGTGACTGGGATAACTGTTCAGAAAAGTGGGTGGAGCCTACAAAAGCCAATCAAAATTCACCTATTGATTATCAAGAAGAATATTTCATTGCTGCCTTTCTTGCACTGTTAATGGCACAGGCCTCAAACCTGGTACAGTTGATCATTGGGTCACTGGGGTTTAAATTCAGAAAAGGGGGTGGAGCCACAAACAGCCAATCAGATTTGTTTCATTTCAATGCAAATTATTGATGTCATTGACCGCAAAGCTCACAAACTTGGTCATTGAGTAATTAAGTGATTGTGGTTCAGGGTTTGAAAAACACCAGCCAAATACACGCCAGGGCCATCAGCTAATATATATATAGGTGCATACATTTAGGCACTGTTGTCATTTTATTTATTCAAAAACCTTTAGAACTAATTATTGGAACTCAAATTGGCTTGGTAAGCTCAGTGACCCCTGACCTACATACACAGGTGAATCCAATTATGAGAAAAAGTATTTAAGGGAGTCAATTGTAAGTTTCCCTCCTCTTTTACTTTCCTCTGAAGAGTAGAAAACATGGGGGTCTCAAAACAACTCTCAAATGACCTGAAGACAAAGATTGTTCACCATCATGGTTTAGGGGAAGGATACAGAAAGCTGTCTCTGAGATTTCAGCTGTCTGTTTCCACAGTTAGGAACATATTGAGGAAATGGAAGACCACAGGCTCAGTTCAAGTTAAGGCTTGAAGTGGCAGACCAAGAAAAATTTCAGATAAACAGAAGCAACGAAAGGTGAGAACAATCAGAGTCAACCCACAGACCAGCACCAAAGACCTACATCATCATCTTGCTGCAGATAGAATCACTGTGCATCATTCAACCATTTGGCACACTTTACACAAGGAGATGCTGTATGCGAGAGTGATGCAGAGGAAGCCTTTTCTCTGCCCACAGCACAAACAAAGGTGCTTGAGGTATGCTAAAGCACATTTGGACAAGCCAGCTTCATTTTGGAATAAGGCAGTGGCGTAGCTAAGGAGCTGTGGGCCCCAATGCAAGTTTTACGATGGGGCCCCCCCAAGTACTCTACACATAACAATTGATACGGTGCACCAAAACCTGCTAATGGCAACGACAGTGTCAGAGGGGCAAGAAGGGGATGGGGAACAGTCTGTTAATGATTACCACTATTCAAAGCATCTATAGAAGTGATTATTATGAGCACAGGACCAATAGAGAGCTTATACTGTAGTTGAGGGAGGGCCCTTTGGGGCCCCTCTGGCCCAGGGGCTGCGATGCGGTCGCTACCTCTGCACCCCCTATTGCTACGCCCCTGGAATAAGGTGCTGTGTACTGATGAATCTAAAATTGAGTTATTTGAGCATAACAAGGGGTGTTATGCATGGAGGAAAGTGAACACAGCATTCCAAGAACAACACCTGCTACCTACAGTAAAATATGGTGGTGGTTCCATCGCGCTGTGGGGCTGTGTGGCCACTGCAGGGACTGGGAATCTTGTCAAAGTCGAGGGATGCATGGATTCAACTCAGTATCAGCAGATTCTGGAGATCAATGTTCAGGAATCAGTGACAAAGCTGAAGCTGATGGTGCGCTGGGGCTGGATCTTTCAACAAGACAACGACCCTAAACACTACTCATAATCCACTAAGGCATTCATGCAGAGAAACAAGTAAAACGTTCTGGAATGGCCATCTCAGTCCCCAAACCTGAATATAATTGAAAATCTGTGGTGTGAGTTAAAGAGAGCTGTCCATGCTCGGAAGCCATCAAACCTGAATGAACTAGAGATGTTTTTTAAAGAGAAATGGTCCAAAATACTTTCAACCAGAATCCAGGCTCTCATTGGAATCTACAGGAAGCGTTAGTGGCTGTAATTTCTGCAAAAGGAGGATCTACTAAATATTGATTTCACTTCTTTTTGTGGCGCCCAAATGTATGCACCTGCCTAATTTTGTTTAAACAATTATTGCTCACTTTCCGTAAATGCAATAAACTTCATTTCACTTTTCAAACATCACTGTGTGTGTCTCCTATATGATATATTTAACTGACATTTTTTATCATAACAACCAACCAACAATCTATACAGGAAAATCATGACGATTAACAATGTTGCCCAAACTTTCGCATCCCACTGTGCATACACCCAAAAGAGGCGCTGAGAAAAAAATGGCGCACGGTGTTGGTGACATCGTTTGAATTTACAACGCTATTTAGCGTTAATAACAATAACAATGCTGCTATTAAAATAAATTGTTAAATACCGTTTGCTTGGAGCAGTGTTGCAGAAGTCTCTGCGGGTGGAGCGCAGGGAGGGGGATCCGACTTCTAGCCCCCCTTCCTCACCTCGGGGCACCCTTCCATTCAGTTTGTTAGTGGCAGAAGATACAGCGACAGTCTCCCCAGGCTCTGGCAAACATTAGAGCTGCAGGTCTACGCTGTCCTCTTCGTCTCTGCAATGCCGATCACACTACTTCCTGATTCAGTGTGAGTGGCACTCACTCAATCAGGAAGACCTGAAGCTCTAACGTTTGCTGAAGACCGGAGCCTGGGGAGGTGGGTGATCAGTTGTATCTTCCGCTGCGTTGACTCTGCCAGTGAAAGGAGTGGGCTCCCGAGGTGAGGGACAGAGGATAGGAGTTGGCCCCCAGTCCCTGCGCACATCTGCTATACTTTGCCACCGGGCAGCTATTGCCTCCTCCCGCCCCACCACAGGCAGCCAGCAATTAAAACGATAATTAACCTCTAGCTGACCGCGTCACGCCGATGGGCGTGTCCGCAGCCCCAGGACCACCTAACGCCGATCGGCGTAAAGTCCTGGGGCTCTGTTTTGCAGGAGATTGCGCGCAGGCTGCGCGCGTCTCCTGCTTGGTGGGTGGAGCGGAGCTCCGCCTTCAGTCTCCGAGCGGGACTGTTAGACGCCGAGTTCGCCGTCTAATCACTGGTACAGCGCTGCGATCAGCAGCAGCGCTGTACTGGGTACAGCCGTGTGACACGGCTGTCCCCTTCAGAGGCACAGGCGTGATCGGCTGTCATAGGCTGAAGCCTATGACAGCTGATCACAGGGATTGGCTGGCGGGGGGAATAGATTAGGTAAAAAAAAAACACACACCTGGTCTTTAGGGGTTTTAATACTGCAGTCCTCCAGAGGATAACCCATTTAACAAAACTATAAATAGCCCTGCCCCATAATTTCCTCCCTGAGTGTCCATGCGCCATAGTGTAGGCTTGAAAACGGTAAATTAATTTTTTCATACATTTGAATGGCGCGCTAGAAAGTAGCTGCAGAGCTATGCGCCGTATTTTACTGACACGCCCACTGTATATGCAGTGTATATATATATATACAGCGCATGGCAATTTTACTGTTACTACAACCAGTGGATTACCACCTATTCACCTGTTAGCATCACCACGGTAACACGCACATTGCTATGGTAACACGTGGTCTTATATTGACACACACATACACCTCTCCCATTATTCATACAGCTATTAATGTAAAGGGTAATAAGCTCGTTTGGACTTTGGATAAGGAAAAGAAAAAATGTACATATGAGCAAATAGCACAGTAGATAAGGACTAAGTAAAAAGAACAAATAGGGAGAGGGGAAAAGGCAAGTAATATTCAACCTTAATAAACTGCCCGCTAAAAGTCGATAAAATATTTTAAAGAGTGAAATGATCTGCAAATAAGCCGTGTAAATGGTGAGAGCTTCTGTTACATAGCTTTAGCTTGCAGAGATAATATACACACGTAGCAGAAAGTCAAAGAGAACCGGTTGTTTAGATCTGTAGAGTAAGTTAAACATACTGAATTAATAGCTAGTGACATTGACTACTAAGACTTCATAAACCACAGCAAAAAATATCTGTGATCTGGCCGGGGCTGATCGACTTGTGCGAGGAATCGATCGCAAGGCTTAACAAGGCTGATTTATCTGCAGAGAAAACCAAAGTAAGGCAGCATGGTGGCATAGTGGTTAGTACTCTCGCCTTGCAGCGCTGGGTCCCTAAATCCCAGCCAGGGCACTATCTGCACAGAGTTTGTATGTTCTCCCAGTGTCTGCTCGGGTTTCCTCCAGGCACTCCAATGTCCTCCCTCACCCCAAAAACACACAGATGAGGTAAATGGCTTCCCCCTAAATTGGCCCTAGACTACGATACATACACAACACAATACATACATAGACATATGATTATGGTAGGGATTAGATTGTGAGCCCCACTGAGGCATACATTTCAAAAAGTAGCAAGCTGATTTAGGCACGATGTTAAATAACAATATTACTAGCAATATCGGTAAATAACAAAGTAAAATAAAATCAATAACAAAAACAGTACATAACGATTTAATTGCGGTACTACAGTATCGGTAAATTTACCGATAATGTTGAACCTTACTATAACCTAGCCTCTCCCTACTCTCACACAGAACCCTCATCTGGTGGTGCCTAACCCTACCCCCCCCCCCCCCCTCCCCGGTGGTGCCTAACCCTAAGTCCTCCTTTAGGCCTCTTGCACACTGCATGCATTTCAGATTCCGATTCCGCTAAATCTGTTTTTACATCCGATTCCGATTCAGATTTTTAATCTTAACTGCATGCTGCGTTTTTTGATCCGTTTTTCTGTTGAATGTATTCAAGGAAAATCGGAAACGGAATCGGAATCGGAAACGGAATCGGAATCGGAAAACGGATTTGCAGTGTGCAGGGAGCCTTAATGTTGCCTAACCCTAAAACCACCCTGGTGGTGCCTAACCCTAAGACCCCCCCAGGTGGTGCCTAACCCTAAGTCCCCCCTGGTGGCATCTAACCCTAAGACCCCCCCCCCCCCCCCTAGTGGTGCCTAACATTAATACCCCCTGATTCCCACTACCAATAATACTATAAGTTTTAATTTAATTGCAGCCGGCCACTAAATAGCGTAACGGCTTTCTATAGTACGACAATTAACAATTATGCCCACATATATTGATAAATAACAATTGCGCCCATTTTTGTCCGTAACTGCTCCTCCTCTGAGTATTAGTTAAGTGGCAAAACAATATACTCTATACAGCGTTGCGGAAGATGTTGACACTATGTAAATACTAAATAATGATAAAGTAACACTGAATCCTTTGCCCGCTACAGCTAATCAGGATCCATAAATTCATTAACAGAATTCGGACTTCACCCCGCCCCCAACAGCCCCATCACTGGTTCACAAAAGTGTTCAAGAGATCCTCACAGTCTACACACAGAAAACACCTGTTAATGTTCAGTCTGTGATAAAATAGGCACAAAACAGAATAATAGAGAAAGTGAAGAAACAAGCAAAAATGGAACAAAGAAGTAAAATAAATAATGCAAGAAAAAACAGAATAAATAAAACTCAAAAATGTTAGACTACAAAGGGCCATTTGCAATTCACTATTTCTGTTTTCTCCTAGGTAATATTTTCACATTATAAATAAAATGTCCTTTAAGTCATCAGCAAGCAAGATAGTACTTATTTATGACAGAATGTTTTCATCTACTTTTTAATACTTTTTCAGTTGCACAGTGCAAAAGTTATTTTAAGCAGAAAATGAAAAATGATCTCCTAGGAGGACACTTAGGATAAAAAGTGAGCTGCATATGGCCCAAAAAGGTCTTAGCGTGATCAGATTCACAGATTAGTATCTTGGCTCCACAATTTATATTTTTTTTCCTCTACAAATTGATGCGTTTACTTACAGAGAAGCTGTCCAGTTCCAGGAGCCTTGTTACCGTGAGTTTACTCAGGAGGTGAAGGGGAATCTATAGATATACAGAGAGAAGGAGGGGGTGCAAAGATCAGCCACACCCTCCCCTCTGCCATACTTAACCCTTTGCAAAAAAATTTAAAAGAATATATCTTGAAACAGGAAAACGAATTTCTGTTTTTTTTTATTTCTTTTTGAAAACTTTATAAAAGTTTATACTTATTATGTCTGGAATACTTTATGTAGAAATACTTGCAATTACTAATGCAACATTTTTTTTATCGCTATTTGTTTTAAAGGTTTATTTTACACGGCAAGGGCTCTTCACACTAGGGGCGTTTGCGGCCTTTTTCCAAGCATAGGCAATTTTCAAAATCACCCGCAAGACCCTTGTGCAATGAATCTCTATGAGAAGGTTCATATCACCGCGTTTCGTCCACTTTGCGGATTGCAAAGCGGTGCCTGTACCATTTTTGAGGCCATTTTGCCTCAATGGAAGGTGTAGGAAAAACGCAAAACGCTCACAAAATCGTTGGTGCAGCGATTGCGTTCACGTTTTTAAGAATAAATACATTGTATTTATCAAAGAGTTCAAAGAGTTCACTTCCTGACTTGCATCAGGGAGTGAATTAAAAAATCCCTCTGAAAAAGCACAGCACCGTGCACAAAATCGCATAACGCTTACGAATTCGATTTTAGATGTGAACAAGGCCTTAAGCTATGTACCCACTTTGCGATTTTTCAAGCGATTTTTCCCACGGCGGGGATTTTTTTGCATGATGAGCGATCCATTCTGTGATATTGCAACGTTGGTACGTATGCAGAAATTATGACCATCAATTTGAATCGGATCTTTAAGATCCCCAACAACTCCTGCACAAAGTGCCACGATCATTTGAACTCTAGTTCGCGCCCATCGTGTGTTCCCACAGGTAGGAAGATGGGTCAGAGACCGCTCGTTTGTCGGGTCCCGTAGCTGTGGGTTCCCCAATCCATTTTCAGGTGAGTAGGAACTTTAACATACTTTCAGAATACAGAAAGCCAAATAAATAGCTTCATTATCTATCACTTCTGTATTTTTGAAACATTTTGCATTGCAGAAATTAAATAGATTTTAGCCACATTGTTACAACACATGAGTAACACTGTGCACTATATAATTCAAGCCTTGCAACGTAAGATAACTAGACTTAGTGTGGAGGACCCTTAAAAAGAGTCTAAAGCCATTTATTTTAACTCTTTTTATTGCGCAGTTACCTTAACCACTTGAGGACCACAGTCTTTTCGCCCCTTAAGGACCAGAGCCTTTTTCTCCATTCAGACCACTGCAGTTTTCACGGTTTAATGCTCGGTCATACAACCTACCACCTAAATGAATTTTACCTCCTTTTCTTGTCACTAATACAGCTTTCTTTTGATGCTATTTGATTGCTGCTGCGAGTTTTACTTTTTATTATATTCATCAAAAAAGACATGAATTTTGTCAAAAAAATTGTAATGATCGCTGCTGCAGCAGCTATTGCTGGAAGTAGTAGTGCTGCAGCTCAGGCAGTTCTGATCTATTTCCATGCAAGCTGCATAGCTTTGTCTGTCTTTCCCTGCTGTCAGCTTGTGACTGATTATCATTCACCTGTGTGGGAATCTGCATGTCTGCTCCCATTGGATGACCTCAGTATAAAGATCTGCTTCCTGCAGGGTTTCCTTGGGGTTTTCATAGCTTCAGCTTAAGCCTGCCTTGCTGTCGCTTTAGCCCCCGATCGTGTTTCTTGTTATAAAGATACTTTGCTGGTCTTTGCATCATATATTGGTTCATTGCCAATATATATGCATACCAGCACGTTTATTATTTTCCTTGTATTTGTGTTACGTTGATACATCAGTGTCGCTGATGTATACGTACACGAACTGTTTATATCCTGTGTGCAGTTAGTCAGCTTTCCAGCACGTTTTGGTAGGTTGCGCGTACCGTGACCACCCGTGCTGAGGTAGTTACCCTGCTCCTGGTTCTGTTCGTGGATTGCGTTCATCTCTGCGAGGAGATAACGAATCCTTCTGAATCCTGTCCTGTTACCGTTTGTGGATTGCGTTCATCTCTGCGAAGAGATAACGAATCCTTCTGAATCCTGTTCTGTTACCGTTTGTGGATTGCGTTCATCTCTGCGAAGAGATAACGAATCCTTCTGAATCCTGTTCTGTTACCGTTTTTGGATTGCGTTCATCTCTGCGAAGAGATAGCGAATCCTTCTGAGTCCTGTTCCCTGTGTTACTCCATTCCTAGTCAGCGTTCCTGCTTATGTCATATATCGGTTCATTGCCGATATATACATATGTTAGTCAGACGTTACAAATAGTTTCATTGATAGCTGTAATTGTAATACGCTAGGAAAACATACTTATTGTATATTTATCTGTGTTACGTTCATCTATCTTAATCCTGCTATTTTCTGACTGTCCTGTCCTGTCTTTGTGAGGCACGCCATCGCCGCATCGCATTGGCTGCCTCATTCCAGTCTGTCTGGTTTTGGACGCTTGCTGTCGCTAAGTAGCCGCTAGCTAGCAAGCGTTCATTCTGTCTACCTGTCCTGATCTCCTCAGTTCTGGTTTGTGCGCTCAGCGCTACTTTGCGCTGAGACGTTATAACGAAAGCATTGTTTGTGGCTGTCAGATCTGCACCGGCTCTGTGCGCCACAATCTCCTATTGCAGTCAGTCCTCCCCTCCACTATACTAGGGATAGCCTGTTTCCTGGTGCTAGTGTGTGTACCTCCTCCACGCCAGCTCATGCGTTGCATGCTGACTGTGGAGAATACACCACCAAGCCTTACAAAAATGACTTTTTTAACTTTCTGTGCTGACATTTTTCAAATAAAGTAAAATTTCCTATACACTTGAGCGCGAAAGTTATTCTGCTACATGTCTTTGATAAAAAAAAAAACATTCAGTGTATATTTATTGGATTGGGTAAAAGTTATAGCGTTTACAAACTATGGTGCCAAAAGTGAATTTTCCCATTTTCAAGCATCTCTGACTTTTCTGCGCACCTGTCAGGTTTCATGAGGGGCTAAAATTCCAGGATAGTACAAATACCCGCCAAATGACCCCATTTTGGAAAGAAGACATCCCAAAGTATTCAGTGAGAGGCATGGTGAGTTCATAGAAGATTTTATTTTTTGTCACAAGTTAGCGGAAAATGACACTTTGTGAAAAAAAAAAAAAAAAAAAAAGTTTCCATTTCTTCTAACTTGCGACAAAAAAAAATGAAATCTGCCACGGACTCACTATGCTCCTCTCTGAATACCTTGAAGTGTCTACTTTCCAAAATGGGGTCATTTGTGGGGTGTGTTCACTGTCCTGGCATTTTGGGGGGTGCCTAATTGTAAGCACCCCTGTAAACCTAAAGATGCTCATTGGACTTTGGGCCCCTTAGCGCAGTTAGGCTGCAAAAAAGTGCCACACATGTGGTATTGCCGTACTCAGGAAAAGTAGTATAATGTGTTTTGGGGTGTATTTTTACACATACCCATGCTGGGTGGGAGAAATATCTCCGTAAATGACCATTTTTTTATTTTGTTTACACACAATTGTCTATTTATAGAGATATTTCTCCCACTCAGCATGGGTATGTGGAAAAATACACCCCAAAACACATTATACTACTTCTCCTGAGTACGGCGATACCACATGTGTGGCACTTTTTTGCACCCTAACTGCGCTAAGGGGCCCAAAGTCCAATGAGTACCTTTAGGATTTCACAGGTCATTTTGAGAAATTTCGTTTCAAGACTACTCCTCACGGTTTAGGGCCCCTAAAATGCCAGGACAGTATAGGAACCCCACAAATTACCCCATTTTAGAAAGAAGACACCCCAAGGTATTCCGTTAGATGTATGGTGAGTTCATAGAAGATTTTTTTTTTGTCACAAGTTAGCGGAAATTGATTTTAATTGTTTTTTTTCACAAAGTGTCATTTTCCGCTAACTTGTGACAAAAAATAAAATCTTCTATGAACTCACCATACTCCTAACGGAATACCTTGGGGTGTCTTCTTTCTAAAATGGGGTCATTTGTGGGGTTCCTATACTGCCCTGGCATTTTAGGGGCCCTAAACTGTGAGGAGTAGTCTTGAAACCAAATGTCGCAAAATGACCTGTGAAATCCTAAAGGTACTCATTGGACTTTGGGCCCCTTAGCGCACTTAGGGTGCAAAAAAGTGCCACACATGTGGTACCGCCGTACTCAGGAGAAGTAGTATAATGTGTTTTGGGGTGTATTTTTACACATACCCATGCTGGGTGGGAGAAATATCTCTGTAAATGACAATTATTTGATTTTTTTTACACACAATTGTCCATTTACAGAGAGATTTCTCCCACCCAGCATGGGTATGTGTAAAAATACACCACAAAACACATTATACTACTTCTCCTGAGTATGGCGATACCACATGTGTGACACTTTTTTGCAGCCTAGGTGCGCTAAAGGGCCCAACGTCCTATTCACAGGTCATTTTGAGGCATTTGTTTTCTAGACTACTCCTCACGGTTTAGGGCCCCTAAAATGCCAGGGCAGTATAGGAACCCCACAAGTGACCCCATTTTAGAAAGAAGACACCCCAAGGTATTCTGTTAGGGGTATGGTGAGTTCATAGAAGATTTTATTTTTTGTCACAAGTTAGGGAAAAATGACACTTTGTGAAAAAAACAATAAAAATCCAATTTCCGCTAACTTTTGACAAAAAATAAAATATTATATGAACTCACCATACACCTAACAGAATACCTTGGGGTGTCTTCTTTCTAAAATGGGGTCACTTGTGGGGTTCCTATACTGCCCTGGCATTTTACGGGCCCAAAACTGTGAGTAGTCTGGAAACCAAATTTCTCAAAATGACTGTTCAGGGGTATAAGCATCTGCAAATTTTGATGACAGGTGGTCTATGAGGGGGCAAATTTTGTGGAATCGGTCATAAGCAGGGTGGCCTCTTAGATGACAGGATGTATTGGGCCTGATTTGATGGATAGGAGTGCTAGGGGGGGTGACAGGAGGTGATTGATGGGTGTCTCAGGGGGCGGTTAGAGGGGAAAATAGATGCAATCAATGCACTGGGGAGGTGATCGGAAGGGGGTCTGAGGGGGATCTGAGGGTTTGGCCGAGTGATCAGGAGCCCACACGGGGCAAATTAGGGCCTGATCTGATGGGTAAGTGTGCTAGGGGGTGACAGGAGGTGATTGATGGGTGTCTCAAGGTGTGATTAGAGGGGGGAAATAGATGCAAGCAATGCACTGGCGAGGTGATCAGGGCTGGGGTCTGAGGGCGTTCTGAGGTGTGGGCGGGTGATTGGGTGCCCGCAAGGGGCAGATTAGGGTCTAATCTGATGGGTAACAGTGACAGGTGGTGGTAGGGGGTGATTGATGGGTGATTGATGGGTAATTAGTGGGTGTTTAGAGGAGAGAAGAGATGTAAACACTGCACTTGGGAGGTGATCTGATGTCGGATCTGCGGGCGATCTATTGGTGTGGGTGGGTGATCAGACTGCCCGCAAGGGGCAGGTTAGGGGCTGTTTGATGGGTGGCAGTGACAGGGGGTGATTGGTGGGTGGCAGTGACAGGGGGTGATTGATGGGTGATTGACAGGTGATCAGTGGCTTATTACAGGGAATAACAGATGTAAATATTGCACTGGCGAATTGATAAGGGGGGGTCTGAGGGCAATCTGAGCGTGTCGGCGGGTGATTGGGTGCCCGCAAGGGCCAGATTAGGGTCTAATCTGATGGGTAACAGTGACAGGTGGTGATAGGGGGTGATTGATGGGTAATTAGTGGGTGTTTAAAAGAGAGAAGAGATGTAAACACTGCACTTGGGAGGTGATCTGATGTCAGATCTGCGGGCGATCTATTGGTGTGGGTGGGTGATCAGACTGCCCGCAAGGGGCAGGTTAGGGGCTGTTTGATGGGTGGCAGTGACAGGGGGTGATTGGTGGGTGGCAGTGACAGGGGGTGATTGATGGGTGATTGACAGGTGATCAGTGGCTTATTACAGGGAATAACAGATGTAAATATTGCACTGGCGAATTGATAAGGGGGGGTCTGAGGGCAATCTGAGCGTGTGTGCGGGTGATTGGGTGCCCGCAAGGGCCAGATTAGGGTGTAATCTGATGGGTAACAGTGACAGGTGGTGATAGGGGGTGATTGATGGGTAATTAGTGGGTGTTTAAAAGAGAGAAGAGATGTAAACACTGCACTTGGGGGGTGATCTAATGTCAGATCTGCGGGCGATCTATTGGTGTGGGTGGGTGATCAGATTGCCCGCAAGGGTCAGGTTAGGGGCTGATTGATGGGTGGCAGTAACAGGGGGTGATTGATGGGTGGCAGTGACAGGGGGTGATTGATGGGTGATTGACAGGTGATAAGTGGGTTATTACAGGGAATAACAGATGTAAATATTGCACGGGCGAATTGATAAGGTGGGGGGGGGTTCTGAGGGCAATCTGAGCATGTGGGCGGGTGATTGGGTGCCCGCAAGGGGCAGATTAGGGTCTAATCTGATGGGTAACAGTGACAGGTGGTGATAGGGGGTGATTGATGGGTAATTAGTGGGTGTTTAGAGGAGAGAATAGATGTAAACAATGGATTTGGGAGGTGATCTGATGTCGGATCTGCGGGCGATCTATTGGAGTGGGTGGGTGATCAGATTGCCCGCAAGGGGCAGGTTAGGGGCTGATTGATGGGTGGCAGTGACAGGGGGTGATTGACGGGTGATTGACGGGTGATTGACAGGTGATTGACAGGTGATTGACAGGTGATCAGGGGGGATAGATGCATACAGTACACGGGGGGGGGGTCTGGGGGGGGTCTGGGGAGAATCTGAGGGGTGGGGGGTGATCAGGAGGGAGTAGGGGGGCAGATTAGGGACTAAAAAAAAAATAGCGTTGACAGATAGTGACAGGGAGTGATTGATGGGTGATTAGGGGGGTGACTGGGTGCAAACAGTGGTCTGGGGGGTGGGCAGGGGGGGGGGTCTGAGGGGTGCTGTGGGCGATCAGAGGGCAGGGGGGGGGAAATCAGTGTGCTTGGGTGCAGACTAGGGTGGCTGCAGCCTGCCCTGGTGGTCCCTCGGACACTGGGACCACCAGGGCAGGAGGCAGCCAGTATAATAGGCTTTGTATACATTACAAAGCCTATTATACACAGTACACGCGGCGATCCGGGTGCTAGTAACCCGCCGGCGCTTCCGAACGGCCGGCGGGTTACAGCGAACGGGGGGCGGAGCCAGTCCCCGGTGGCTGATCGCGTCACGAATGACGCGATCGCCGCATAGCCACTCCCGCAGCCGCCCCCGCCGATGGGGGCGGTCGTGAAGTGGTTAAAGCGGTTTAAAACTCTGACAAAATTTTCAACAAAAATGTGTTTTCCTACTTTTTATAACCCATAGAATTATCATATTTTCTTTTGTGCATAAGTATTACTATTCATTTAGATATTCTAACTTCCCAAAGTTCAGTTAATTTACTTTGAAAGCTGCTGGTGCATTTTATTTATAATTGTTGTCATTCTGTTGTAAATGCTGCCCTAGTTATTTCTGATCTGTTTTTCACTTCAGCACTCATCAGCTGAAGTCCAGCACAGCCAGAGAATGTTTACATAAATGTATCAAGTAAAGAATGTGTACACAAGATAAGATTATAAGCAGTTCGGATGCGGGAAGAAAGAGTCAGCCCTGTTAGTATATTATATGCTGTAAATAATGTTTTAGAGCAAAGAAGAAATTCTCGGTTATATTCCGCTTTAAGCATTAAGATCCAAGCTGATTCGCCGCATCCCAACAGCAGAACGAGGCATTTACCCCTCTAAAATACTTGTGAAGTCGCAGATGTTGCTGCCTGGTAGAGGCAGAGCTGTGTGCAGTAGCTCTGCTCCTAAATCCAGTTAATCTCTGCCAATTTACACCTCTCCCTGCCCAGTGAAGTTAGGCTAAGGGGGAGAATAATAACCAGCACTGCGGCAGAGGAGTTATGTTAGGTGTGGAGTTTGAGGGATGAATTGAGTTAGGTAATAGGGCTGGCTATACAAGGTTTAGTAGGAGAATATTAATCAGCCCCGGGTATAAAATAGTTATTAATTCAAACAAGTTGCGCACTATTGATCCTTTCGGGCTCTTTCACACAGGGACGCTGCGTTGCAGGGGACGTTAAGGTCGCATAACATTTTCCTAACGCAACGCATGGTGGTGCTAAAGTTGGACGCTACATAGAGCCGCGTTATGCGTCTCTTGGTGCGCCATTTTCGTTCGATACTGGTAGAACGAAAACGGTGCATGCGTCAAAAGACTGTGGAGACCACGTGATCGGAACACTCCGCATCACGTGGTCCCGCCAGCCAATCGCCGCACAAAGCGGCTGCTCCAGGAAAAAAACAAGTTACGTCAGCACAGTGCAGTGAATATTAATTAGCCATGTGGCTAGGCACAATAGCGGACTCTCCCCTCCTCCTCTCCTGCACTGAAAAAAAAAAAAACATTACTGAGCATGTGCAAACAGTCTAACGTGGCTAAAACCACCTATAACGCACAGCATGCTGCACCTTAATTGAACGTGCAGCGTTATACTGTAACGCAACGTGGGCACTGTGAACTGCCCATTGATTTTTCATTACTGTGCGGTGGGCTGCGTTACAGGCTGCTCTAACATGCGCCTGTAACGTCCCACTGTGAAAGCAGCCTAAGTCCATGATGCTTCTAATGGCAATTTAATTAGGCAGTCAATCAGCTATATTCAGCGAGACACCACCACCACACCCCAAGAGCAGTGCAGTTTCTAGGCGAAACTGCACCTAGGACAAAGTGTAAAAGATTGCGCCTCCTTCCCTCAAACCTCCGTGGACTCGGGAACCCTTCCTCTTTAGGGACAGTCACACAGCCACAGGTCACAAGTAGATTTGCCTACTCACTAGTGACCAGCCGCTCATCCAGGAGGTAGCAGGGACCAGAAAAACACACATGCAAAGAGAACCTGGAAAGCCTGATAGCTGACAGCCTGCAGAACCACTATCAGGTGTCATCACGTGGTGGTGACGTGATGATGGCTTGATGTCTGACGCAGGCAGCCCAGGAAGAGTCAAGGAAGGTGATCGAGTTGGTAACCTTCTTCTTCCACTTGGCTGCACCACACGTCACTAGCTCCCTAGGAGTTATGTCCTTCTACCTGCGTCCCCCTTCTTCTTCTTGCCGGTCTGCGCCCAGGGCAGTTGCCCTGCCTGTACTGCCCAAGAAACGGCCCTGCCCAAGTGGTAGGCACTCACTGTTAACTAATTAGTTAACCCTCACTGTTAACCCTTCATTAGATGGGCACCTGTGGGGTCATCTGACTGCCCCCTGCCACTCTGGGAATATCGGCTGCCACTCTCTCTTACTGGTACAGATAGGATCGATAGGCCTCAAAAAATGAACACATTTAGGCCCACTATATTGTAAACCTGTAAAACCACTTTAATTATAAAAAGAGTGCACACTTACAAAAGTCCAGTAAAAAAACAGGCAATGATTTGTAACAGGCTCAACCCCATGTGTTGGCCACTGGGTTGGCTTGAATACCACTGCTATATCCACCAAATCCCTCCACATCCACGCCCACTGCTGCCACGTGCTGACCTTCGACTAGTTTTGTAGCATTAGCTATTCATCAGGAGCGAATGCGGGGCTGGTTATGCTTTTCCTTATATAGCTCGTATGAAGGAGTTATTTTAGTTACTATAGTTTGAAGGAGTAATAGAGTAAGGCACTCATGGTGGTTATGATAGAAAACTTAAGAATACAAATGAACACTACAAACATTTCAGTTTTTCTAGACGTTGGGACGGTCACTGTGAGGGAAGCATGGTAGCCTGTGTTGACAGAGATGAGACCAGGAGCCTAATGGTGCAGTATCCTAAGATATAGGGATAGCTCAATATTGCAAGAGTAATTATAGTCACAAAGTTGGTGCAACCACCGTATACTGCCTATGGGGAAAACACAGTCCTCGCTCGGTACTCCAGGTCCTGCCGGAATTGGGTGGTCACTCTCCTGGGTTCCTTACTAGTTGTGGATGGCACCACACTATGGGGAAGGTCCAGGTCCTGCCAGCTCTGGGTAATCGCTCTCCTGGGGTCCTTACTAGTTGTGGATGGCACCACACTATGGGGAAGGTCCAGGTCCTGCCGGCTCTGGGTAATTGGTCTCCTGGGCAGGGCTGGTCCGAGGCATAGGCTGGAGAGGCTCCCGCCTCAGGGCGCAGTGTAGGAGGGGGCGCAGAATTCATTCAGCTGTCATTCCTAATTGTGTTTGAAGCAGAAAGAAATAAGAAAAGGGGATACATGGCAGTGACTGCAAGCCAGATAACTAGATATTAAGGTGTTAGGGAGGTTGTGGGCCCTGTGGCGCCTCTTAGTCTAATAGCAATCAGTGTGTGATGGCTGGGGTGGGAGGGATGGAGGGGCGCACTTTGGTGTCTCAGCCTTGGGTGCTGGAGGACCTTGTCCCGGCTCTGCTCCTGGGGTCCTTACTAGTTGAGGATAGCATCACACTATGGGAAAGGTCCAGGTCCTGCTGCAACTGGCTGGTTGCTCTCCTGGGGTCCTTACTAGCTGTGGATGGCATAACAATATGGGAAAGGTCCAGACCCTGCTGCAACTGGCTGGTTGCTCTCCTGGGGTCTTTACTAGTTGTGGATGGCACCACACTATGGAGAAGGTCAAGGTCCTCCTGGAACTGGGTGGTCGCTCTCCTTGGTTCCGTACTAGTTGTGGATGACACCACAGTATGGGGAAGGTCCAGGTCCTGTCGGAACTGGGTAATTGCTCTCTTGGCCTTGGGATCCTTACTAGTTGTGTATGGAAACACACTAGTGGGAAGGACACCTCCAAAGGAGATGTAGTGTGTGTAACGATTTGTGTCAGCAAGAAACAGAATTCTGATTATTAGCTGATCTGCAGTATCACCTATAATACAGATATATACCTGATTATATGGTGATCTGCAGAATCACCAATAATACAAGTATACAAGACCGCTAACGTGGTAGCAAGTAACAAAGTGTTGTGCTTGGTGCAACAGTAGTACTGATAGTTTTAGCTATACCTCACCAGAGGAGCTGGTGGGTACTAACAGTACAGAGCCCCTCACCAGAGACAAGGGCCCTCTGGTGAGAGTAGAGAGGTCGGACTGATCGAGTTGGCAACAGACAGACAGATACGGTACAAAATCAGAAGGCAGAAGGCAAGAAGGTAAAACAGGCAGAGTCTGCAACAAGATCAGATGGACAGAGGTACAGAATCACTGAGTAGTCAGAACAAGCCAGAGTCATACACAGATAAATACAGTATTACGATTATAATTATAGCTATCAAAACGAATCCTATCACTGTGTGAAATCCCCGGTTTCCTCCCGGATCAAAGCACACTGGATCTAACTGAAGTCTGAGCGCTAACACGAAGTATTCGCAACAGCAGACAAGTTGCGAGTGATTCGGAAAGGCTTGAGAAGCAGAGGAGACCCCTTCGGCACGCCCACTCCCATCAACCAATGAGGAGCGGCGAACGTCTCCTCTGACGTCAGCCGTTCGGCCGGTCAGCTGACGTGCCTCCTCCCCTCATAAAGGTCCCGTCTGTGCGCACGCGACCCTATGTGCTGCTGACAAACCCGTCCTCGGCGTGCTAGACGCCTGAGGATCGGATAGATCGCTAGGCAGGGAGATAGAGGCAGCTGCAGTGGTAGCGCTGTTCACCGCAGCTGTCTCTTCCGTGTTTGTTACAGTGTGCAATGAAGAAGGGTGAAGGTTCCCAAAAATATATCTCTCTCAGAGTAAAATATGATATAATGTATATAAGGTATGGAATCTTACCTCTCCAGATGAACCAATTCAGACAACGAGAGGAAAAAAAACGTGTTTCACAGGTCTCTGCTAGTTTCCTCGGGTCAATAAAGTGCCTTAGGAGATTCCGTTTATAGTGTGGCGCCCATCCAGCAAACACTGGCTGAAGGTCCTGGGTGGACATTGGGCGTTTAACTGCTTCAGGTGTGTACAGGTAATATGTGCAGAATGACTTGCGAACTAGAGGGTGGAGCTACACACTGGAACATGAACTGGTAACATGACTCACCCTGGATAACCCTTGTACTCCTGGCCTAAGCAAGTTAAAAGCTAAGTTTCTGTTTGTTTAAAGCAGTTTATTGCTTCTAGATAATTCACATCCAGATGCAATAGAGAACCTTGAACAGCAAACTTTAAAGGGCACCTGTACTGACAATAGGCTGCCATTGCTAATCTCCTTCTGAAAAGATGCCTGGCTGTCATGTTGATGTCTTGTCTTTGGGATAACCACCTTCACCAAGCCCCCCAAGTGTCCCGAATCCTGCGGGACTGCCCCGATTTGGGGGGCTCTCCCGCTATGACCCCCCAGTGTCCCGGCCGGCAATGGGCAGAGAGGGGTTAAAGCAATGATCAAGGAATTTTTTATGGCCTCCTCTCCAGTGGCATCCTCCTCCCCACCCACCAGATGAAGGTATATTGATTTAAAAAAAATTCGGAGAAAATTTTTATGGGATGCATGACTAGGGGTGTATTGGGTGTGTGGTTGGGGGTGTGGCCTAAGTGTCCCGATTTCTGATTTGAAAATGTTGGGAGGTATGCCTTCACATTCCAGGCAAATCATGAGAGCAGTGTCAACATGGAGAGCAGAAGTGCAGACCAGAGATCATTCTACACTCAGCTCTGTGTTATAGCCCTCAGTGTTGCCCCCTCTAAGGGGTCCCTGTGTATCCTGGGCCCTCCCTGCTGTTGCGGAGGTGGCAGTGACTATTGTTATGCCCTTGAATAATGGTATGGACAGTCCCCTGCTTACAGATGACTCCAGTTACAACCTTTGAAACCTACAATACAAAGGTGTCTCTATGCACAAAATATATTATACTTTTTAGCGTTGTGGTGCAATGATTAGCGTTTTCGCCTTGCAATGCTGGGTCCCTGGTTCAAATCCTAGCCAGGGAACTATCTGCATGGAGTTTGTATGTTCTCTCCATGTCTGCGTGGGTTTCCTCTGGGCACTCTGGTTTCCTCCCACATCCCCAAAACATACAGCTAAGTTAATTGGCTACTTGCTAAATTGGCCCTAGAGTACAAAACATACACTACATGATATAGACATAAGACTATGGAAGGGGTTAGATTTTGAGCCCCTCTGAGGGTCAGTTAAGTGACAAGACAATATACTCTGTACAGCGAAGCGGAGGATGTCGGGCCTATATAAATAATAATAATACTGTTTTTGTTACAGCATATTTTTGTGGTTACATGTTACAGTGTTGTATGAACTATTGTAAAACACATTAAAAGCACAATGAACACAATAAAAAACACTGCTTTAGCTATATGTACCAGAGTTGTCAAAAAGTTAACTATTTTTCCACGTTTTCCTGCGTATAACACAGGACTCGGCTTACAAACAAATTCAACTTACAAACGGTAAGCACCCCCCGCCCCCTGAAGCCTACCATGTAGCTAGGCTGGGCACGCCAGTCATTATACATACCGCCGCTAATTACCAGACGCCTCTCGCCACAAGTTCAGTTGCGTAATTACAGTGTATCTGTCACCGTTATTACTGTGTGCAGCGGAGCCCTGGCAAAGCATCTTTGAATCTGCAGCCGGGGCTCCCCATTGGTCCGCTGTCAGAGCCATTTCATTGGCTCAGACAATAACTCAATGGGGTAATTAACGGCGTTATGAAGAATGACAGGGGTGCCCGGCACAGCTAAGTGGGGGGCTTTAGAGATGTGCAGTGACCCGACGGTGAGCTCTGGTGGGTCTCCTTATTAAGGGAGACCCCTGGATGCTGTGGCTGAAGATGGCAGCGGATGTTTGGCGCGTGTGCGCTAGTGTTGGGCGAACAGTGTTCGCCACTGTTCGGGTTCTGCAGAACATCACCCTGTTCGGGTGATGTTCGAGTTCGGCCGAACACCTGATGGTGTTCGGCCAAACTGTTCGGGTTCGCCCGAACTGCTCAATGCCCGGGCGAACAGGGCCCCTGTTCGGCCGAATACGGCCCCCCTATGGGGTCGCAGGCATAAGGGGGGAGCATGCCCCGATCGCGAGGGGGGGTCGGAAATTCCCCCCACCCCCTCCGCTAGCGCTCCCCCCTCTGCCCGCTTCCCCATAAAAAAGTTGGCGTAAAGTTAAATAGTACCGGTGGTGGCTGCTGCAGTGGCTGGCTGGCAGTGGTGTGAGTGAGGAGTCGGAGTCCGAGTATGACCCGTTGAGGCCGGACAGCGGGCGGTTCAGCGGTAGTACCGTTGTGGTACTTCCGCCCTTTCTCTGACCTCACGTCCTCTACGTGATGACGCATACGAGGGTACGCGTGACGCGTACCCTCGTATGCGTCATCACGTAGAGGACGTGAGGTCAGAAAAAGGGCGGAAGTACCACAAGGGTACTACCACTGAACCGCCCGCTGCCCGGCCTCAACGCGTCATACTCGGACTCCTCCTCCTCCTCCTCACTCACACCACTGCCAGCCAGCCACTGCAGCAGCCACCACCGGTACTATTTAACTTTACGCCAACTTTTTTATGGGGAAGCGGGCAGAGGGGGGAGCGCTAGCGGAGGGGGTGGGGGAAATTTCCGACCCCCCCCCCCCGCGATCGGGGCATGCTCCTCCCTTAGGCCTGCGACCCCATAGGGGGGCCGTATTGCGGCATGTTCGGGTCCCCATTGACTTGCATTGAGTTCGGGGTTCGGGCCGAACATGCCGAACATCTGGCCCATATTCGGCCTGTTCGGCCCGAACCCGAACATCCAGGTGTTCGCCCAACACTAGTGTGCGCATGTGTGGGGAGCGAGGCCGTGGTGCTAAAGGGAAGTACCACAGTGTAAACCTCACTCCCCATTGCCCAATAAAAGGTAATGAGTAATGCTCCCTAACGATCGGCCATCACGTGAAGGAAACCAGCAATAGGATTTGCCGGTAATCCTTGCACGACGGCAAGGTGATAAGTAACTTGCATCTGTAAGCTACTTATCACCTGGAGTAAGATATGGCCCCCTGCCTCTGATCTACAAGACTTGGAGATCACTGGAGACCAGCGGGAAAATGTTCTGATGCAGCAAACCTGGGCTTTATTCTTTTAAAACTTGTCACAGGGGAAACGTTTGCAACCGTAAGCTTCGTTATATCAGATCAAATTGAGAATTGCTAGAAGGCTGGTGGAATAGCAGTAATGCAATTTCAGTCATAAGTACCGTGTTTAGTGCAAAGATTCCCATGACTGAGTCACATCACTGCTATTTCACAAACCTTAGAAAACCTGATATGGCCATGGTAAAGGTCATATGAGATCACAGAAATTGCCGGCAATTTAATCCAGTGCAGGTTTGTTGGATCACATAGGTTTTCCACTGCCACCTAGTGTCCTCCAACCTCATTACACCAGGATTTAGTTCTGTAAGCACAGCTCTATGGAAGAAAAAAATGCTGCCGAACGTAAGGCAGATTTGTACCATGTGATTGTCAGTAGAAAATCCAGCAGCATGGCTGTTGCTGAAGTAAACATTGTATGCACCCTTTAACCACTTCAGGATCACAGTTTTTTCCCCTTAACCACTTGCCAACCGCGCCACACCAATTGGCGTGAATTCCTGGGACAGAGTTTTGAAGGAGATCGAGCTCCCCTCCCCCATCAGTCTCCCAGCAACGATCGCCGCTAGGAGACTGTTAGACAGCGAAACAGCCGTCTATTTACATTGTACAGCGATGCGATCGACAGCAGCGCTGTACTGGGGACAGCTGTGTGACACGGGAGGCTCAGGAGCAATCGTGTAATGACCTGCTCAGCTGCCTGTGCAGGCAGGCAGCTTTTTGACCATTGAGGAATTTGCATACGTTGTCATGCAAACTGCCTGGCCACATTCATTGGAGGTGTGTACTATAAGTACTATGTGTTTCCCACAATGCTTAGCTGGTCATTCCTTCAGGGTTTGTAGTATACACTCCTAGAGAGTGTCAGCCATGCTACTTCTTGTTGAAGTTATCTTAGAGTAATTCCTGGAAAACTGCACTAGGCAGGTTTCCTTAGTGCAGTTAGGATTGCTTATCTGTTTGTTTGTTTGTTCTGTTGCGATTGTCCTGTCCCAGCGGTGGTCGACAGGAAATGGTTCTGATCTCTGTTCTTGGAGTATAGCTGGTGCAGTGGTTGCTACCAGCTATCTCTTCTGATCTGTCTCACTTGGATCGCACTAGCATCTTGCGCCAGCACTGTGGATCCTTCTGTTCTGTCTCCTTGGATCGCGCTGTCCACTTCCCGCTAGTGCTGTGGATCCTTCTGTTCTGCTACTCTGTCTGCCTGGATCGCACTCGCCTAACGCTAGTGCTGTGGATCCTTCTGTTCTGCTACTCTGTCTGCCTGGATCGCACTCGCCTAGCGCTAGTGCTGTGGATCCTTCTGTTCTGTCTTCCTGGATCGCGCTAGCCACTTTCGCTAGTGCTGTGGATCCTATCTCTCGCTTGTCCCTGTTTTCGTGTGTCTGTCTTGTCTGCTACGAACGCTTGCTGGAGGCTCGGTGAGGTAACCGTTAAGCAAGCGCTCGCGTCCTCTGTTACATGTTTGTCTGTCGATGGTTAGTTAGGCATGCTTGTCTCTATTGTGCTTATCACGTGGAGACCGCGCATGAATGCGTGCACTGTTGCGAATGTGTTCGCGTTCAGTTAGTTAGCGTGTTATTTTCCGTATCTCCTCATTGTATTATTTGCTGTGCCTTTGCTAACCTCGTATTCTGTTCTGATCTGCCTTGTGTCACTTTTGGCAATCGCCTTTCTTGCGGTTGCGTTTCTGTTTCGTATCTGCTGTTGTGTGTGCGCTGTCGAGGGGTGGCGACTAGATTGGTGCACACACATCCAACCTGTCTCTTTGCTCGTTCTCGTTCGCAATCGCTTCCCATGCGATTGCGCTCTGCGCTTCGTACAATTTCTGTCTGGCGTTTGTGGAGGTACAGAGGATTGGTTCCTCTGCACTCCTCAGCGCCATCTGCCGACAGGAATTTCCCTCTACGGGTGCGTAGCACCTTTTGCTGGGTTCCTGCAATTACATCCTTGTGGAGGATTTCCGCCGTATCAGCGCACGCGTTGTGCGCTGATCACGGAGAAAGTTCCACAATCGTTACAGTGTGACCAGCCTAACCGAAAACCCCAGTGCAGACAGAATTTCTGATTTGTACGATTTTGTCGAGTTTGGGTCCTGTGTCTTTAAGAGCTTTAAAAGGCTAAACTCAGAGACCAAGGCGGAATTTCTTTCTGAATGTGTGAGGTTTTGTCTGAATCCCACCTTTCAGATTACTGATCCGTCTCCGTCGGCTCTTCAGTTTGCCTAGGTGCTCTTAAAAGACGATTTGTTCACCTGGGCATATGATGTGCTAAAAAATAATTCTTGGAATGGTAATCTGTATCAGTTGCTTGCAGTGATATTCTCTCACTGGTTTAAACTGCCTGGCTTACCACCTGCTCTGATTAAATGTGTAGCTGCTGATAAGTCAGCTGATCTTTCCCTTCCATGCAAAACTTTTTAGTATGACAATCAGTTCAATGTGTCTGTTGCCACTTCAGGTTTTAAACAGCAGACATGCAAAGTGGCTAAAAAGAGAAAAACTAAAAAACGCAAGCATCGGAATAAAACACTCCCTGTTGATGTTTATAAGGATGTTGTTCCGTCTCCGGCTTTTTTGCCCCAATCCAAACCTTATGTGGATCCTGCTATAGGTAGGATCGCACACTATATTAAAGTAGTTAAAAAATCTGTTCTTGTTCCTGATCTCCATCCCTATGGAGATTTTCTGGATACTGGCCTGTTTGCTTCCTGGGAGGTTGGGGCCTTGCTGGAGGAATTCAATTTTGATTGGAAAGCCTTTTGCGATTTTTACATCGCAAAAAGCGAAAATGTCTTGAATGCTTGTCTCGATTCTAAGTACCTTCTGATTGAGTCCGATGAATGTGACAAGGATGATGTGGATCTGGTGATCTATATATGGCAAACCATTTTGGGTGAGTTGCACACACCAACCGATTGATTCCAATAAAAAAACATCGTTCTCGGATGATTGTTCCTGCCTTTCTGGGGTAAAGCATGAGAGTCTTGACTTTGTGCAATCTGAAATGAATGAGTGTGCCGCTGTGGTTGATTCCTGTGCAAATCCTGAAGGATTCTCTCCTGACAGTGTGCAGTTTGAATCTGTGCGATCTGATGCCTGTTTCTCGGATGTTCCTGCAGATTGTGATCGGCATGAGTCTGCCGGTTTCCTCAAGGATGTGTGGGAACCTTGTTTATTTGGAAACAGATCTTTGAGATCTTCCGTCTGTGACCCTGCTATGGGGAAAGTTTCTCGACTATGCAGCGTCAAAAGTAAAATTAATATGCCTAATAAAGTTTATCCTGTTGATGTCGCTATTTCTTCTACAGATGAGTCTCTGTCTCACCCTGTTCACACCTGTAAGGGCCCGTTGCCTGGTGACAGTTGCTCCAGTGTTTCGGTCCTAGATGCCTTGCAGTCTGCTCCGCAGATCGCGGAGGTTTGCGCTATGGAAGCATCACTTTCACAACCTAAAGTGATTTTTGATTCGCAGGTTTTGCGTTCTGACTCCTCGGATTCGACATTGTTAGCCGAATCTAAGAGTGAGACAGCGCTTCGGTTTTGCGAATCTGATGCTGAACCTTCCTTGCCTTGTCCAGAGAGAGTTTCTCTGAGCCTGCCCTGTACCATGGATAAAAACATGTTTTCCTTTCACACTGACGTTTGTGAGCCCCTTTCTTGCTCTGAGGGAAGTGCTGATTCTGCACCCTGTACTCTGGATGAGTCAATGTGGCCTTGCTTAGAATCCCCTGCAGTGTCCCTAGAGGCTCGTCTAGGTATTGCCACTATACTCACCTGTCTTTCTGCAGTTTTGGAGTTACAAGCTAGTTTGACTGCCACACAGAATTCTGGGTACAGTGAGAGTGAGGTTGGGGAGTCAGTTTGTGTTCCAGTAAATATTCCTGTACATCCCCCTAATTATGATGAAGTTCAGTCTCAGGTTATGGTGGAACCATTCCTGGGACATCTGCCCTGCCTGCAGGAGGTATTTAATGTTCAGCCCTGTTACATGGATAGTTCAGAATCCTTCTTAGAAAACCTGGAAATGATGTTCCTGAGGTCTTGTTTGATGTTCTGGAGGTCTCCGAGTTCCTCCCAAAGGGTGCAGAACTTGTAGGAGATGTCTCCTGCCCCCCAAGTCCTTCTGAGGTGTTGCCCTCTTCCGTGGGCATTGCTGCCTTGCTGGCTACCTTTTCAACTCTGGTGGAGCTTCAGTCATGGGTAGTCAATGATGAATTTCTGTCAGATACCATTACAGTCATTGAGATCTCTAAGCCTGAGACTGAGTCTTCTTTTGAAATACCAGTACCTGTGACCTCTACTCGTGATGATTTTCTGCCCGGTCCTGGTTTTGGTCTGGTCGTGCCGGACTCTGAGGTTGGCAGTTCCCCGACGTGTCCTGAGGTTTCTCCTGTGCTGGTGTACCCCAGTGTGCTCTGTGACCCAGAAAGCCCAAGTGTGCCTCGGTTACCAGCGTACTCAGATGCTTCCTCAGTGGAGACATGTTCTGATTTAGCCTGCCTGCTTGCATGCCCAGAAGTGGTCCCTGAAAGTCCTGATCTCGATGGGTGTCCTGCTAATTCTGAATCTGGAACTGTCATAGGTTCCATGGGGGTGCTTGGTAGCTCTCCATGTGAGCATGGTGAGCGTTCTGGCTTCTTGGAATCTCTGCGGAGCTTCAAGGCGTTCTGGGAGATTCCGAGAGAAGTTTTGCTTGGTACCCTGAATACGATCAACAGCGGCTTTTGTTTTGAAAGAGACACTTCGAACAGGTTTTGTGGCAGATTTGGTATTTTCGGACGCTCCTTGGAAGGTGGTGGGTATTGTCTGGAGGGTGTCGGTGGCTTCTTCTCTGGTATCCACAGTCCTGATGGGTGTTACGCTGAGACTTGTAGTGCTGATGGGCATGTTTCGGTGGCTTCTGTTTCCGATGAGGTCGGTTTTGGGTGGACTGACTCTGGAATTGGACCTTGTCGGGCTGTCCCGACCTTCATGAGTCTTCTGTTAAAGTGGTTTGGAGATATCAGTTTTGAGGGTCGTCTGGAATTCGACCCTGGAGGGGGGGGGGGGGTACTGTAATGATCTGCTCAGCTGCCTGTGCAGGCAGGCAGCTTTTTGACCATTGTTTAGGTTTGCATGCTGCAGGACTCTGGAAAGGAGAGCTTCTGTCAGTTTTGAAGCTTGTGTTTGCTGAGGAATTTGCATACGTTGTCATGCAAATTGCATGGCCACATTCATTGGAGGCGTGTACTATAAGTACTATGTGTTTCCCACAATGCTTGGCTGGTCATTCCTTCAGGGTTTGTAGTATACACTCCTAGAGAGTGTCAGCCATGCTACTTCTTGTTGAAGTTATCTTAGAGTAATTCCTGGAAAACTGCACTAGGCAGGTTTCCTTAGTGCAGTTAGGATTGCTTATCTGTTTGTTTGTTCTGTTGCGATTGTCCTGTCCCAGCGTTGGTTGACAGGAAATGGTTCTGATCTCTGTTCTTGGAGTATAGCTGGTGCAGCGGTTGCTACCAGCTATCTCTTCTGATCTGTCTCACTTGGATCGCACTAGCATCTTGCGCTAGCGCTGTGGATCCTTCTGTTCTGTCTCCTTGGATCGCGCTGTCCACTTTCCGCTAGTGCTGTGGATCCTTCTGTTCCGCTACTCTGTACCTGGATCGCGCTAGCCACTTTCACTAGTGCTGTGGATCCTTCTGTTCTGCTACTCTGTCTGCCTGGATCGCACTCGCCTAACGCTAGTGCTGTGGATCCTTCTGTTCTGCTACTCTGTCTGTCTGGATCGCACTCGCCTAGCGCTAGTGCTGTGGATCCTTCTGTTCTGTCTTCCTGGATCGCGCTAGCCACTTTCGCTAGTGCTGTGGATCCTATCTCTCGCTTGTCCCTGTTTTCGTGTGTCTGTCTTGTCTGCTATGAACGCTTGCTGGAGGCTCGGTGAGGTAACCGTTAAGCAAGCGCTTGCGTCCTCTGTTACATGTTTGTCTGTCGATGGTTAGTTAGGCGTGCTTGTCTCTATTGTGCTTATCACGTGGAGACCGCGCATGCACGCGTGCACTGTTGCGAATGAGTGCGGTGTTCGCGTTCAGTTAGCGTTTGTTATTTTCCGTATCTCCTCATTGTATTATTTGCTGTGCCTTTGCTAACCTCGTATTCTGTTCTGATCTGCCTTGTGTCACTTTTGGCAATCGCCTTTCTTGCGGTTGCGTTTCTGTTTCGTATCTGCTGTTGTGTGTGCGCTGTCGCGGGGTGGCGACTAGATTGGCGCACACACGTACAACCTGTCCCTTTGCTCGTTCTCGTTCGCAATCGCTTCCCTTGCGATTGCGTTCTGCGCTTCGTACAATTCCTGTCTGGCATTTGTGGAGGTACAGAGGATTGGTTCCTCTGCACTCCTCAGCGCCATCTGCCGACAGGAATTTCCCTCTACGGGTGCGTAGCACCTTTTGCTGGGTTCCTGCAATTACACGCTTGTGGAGGATTTCCGCCGTATCAGCGCACGCGTTGTGTGCTGATCACGGAGAAAGTTCCACAATCGTTACAAATCGGTTGTCATTGACTGATGCCTATGACAGCTGATCGTGGTGATTGGCTGGTGGGGGGGAGGGAAGACTGGGGATTAAATAGAAAAATAAAACAAAGTAAAATTTATTATACAAAAAAGACAAAAAACAAACAAACAAACAAACATGGCAGCAGCAATCAGAGCCCACTAACAGAAATCTCTGTTGGTGGGCAAAAAAAGGGGGGGGGGAATCACTTGCTTGTGTGCGGAGTTGTACGGCCCCGCAGCAAGGAGTTAAAGCTGCAGTGGCATAATTTGTAAAAAATAGCCTAGTCAGTAGGGGGGTGGGGGGTAAAGCCTGTGGTCCCTAAGTGGTTTAAAACCAAAACAATTTTCACATTTTAGCACTTCTCCCACTCATTCAGCAATAACTTTATTGTTACTTATCACACTGCAATTAAAAATATATTGTTTTTTTTATTGCCACAAATTAGGCTTTCTTTGGATGGTACCTTATGCTAAGAATTTTTTTATTTTATATGCATTGTACAAGGAATAATAAAAAAAAAGAAAAAAAAAACATTATTTCTCAGTTTTCAGCCATTATAGTTTTACAATAAAATTTAAGGAAAGGTGGGGGGAAAGGCTGCGCATCCCTAAACACATGCTGCAATTGAATGGTTAATCGCATAGGCATACACCGCCTCTGCCAGACTGAAAAATGCATGCCCTGCATCCAAGACAAGTGCTAACATTTATTAAACTAGAAGGTACTTTAGCTTCCAATATGGTTTGCATGCAATTCCAAAAACATACGGATAAGTTAATTGGCTCCCCCTAAAATTGGCCCTAGACTACAGTACGTTCACTACATAATATAGACATATGGCAATGGTAGGGATTAGATTGTGAGCTCCTTTGAGGGACAGTTATATATATATATACACTGTACAGAATATGTTGGCGCTATATAAATACTAAATAATAATAATAATAATAATAATGCAAAGTATATTATACTAGACACTTGCGACACGGTGAGGCAGACCTCCGGGCAAGTGACCGAACCTAAATTTAAAACCTCGGGAGCAGCTAAGCAGAAAAAAATGTGTAACTTACATTTGGTAGAACAGCGAGGACTGGAGAACGCCAGCGCATACCACTAAGGCTGCATCTGAAATGACCACCAGCTCAGTGTGCAGCACCTATATAGACTTTCTACACACTTCGCATTCAATTCAGATGCAAATCATATGCAAATCTGCTACTAAAGTCTATATAGGTGCTGCACACTGAGCTGGTGGTCATTTCAGATGCAGCCTTAGTGGTATGCGCTGGCGTTCTCCTCGCTGTTCTACCAAATGTAAGTTACACATTTTTTTCTGCTTAGCTGCTCCCGAGGTTTTAAATTTAGGTTAGGTCACTTGCCCGGAGGTCTGCCTCACCGTGGCGCAAGTGTCTAGTATAATATACTTTGCATGCAAACCATATTGGAAGCTAAAGTACCTCCTAGTTTAATAAATCCTTTCCTTAAAGGGATACTGTAGGGGGGGTCGGGGGAAAATGAGCTGAACTTACCCGGGGCTTCTAATGGTCCCCCGCAGACATCCTGTGTTGGCGCAGCCACTCCCCAATGCTCCGGCCCCGCCTCCGGTTCACTTCTGGAATTTCTGACTTTAAAGTCAGAAAACCACTGCGCCTGCGTTGCCGTGTCCTCGCTCCCGCTGATGTCACCAGGAGTGTACTGCGCAGACACAGACCATACTGGGCCTGCGCTGTGCGCTTTTGATGACATCAGCGGGATCGAGGACACGGCAACGCAGGCGCAGTGGTTTTCTGACTTTAAAGTCAGAAATTCCAGAAGTGAACCGGAGGCGGGGCCGGAGCATCGGTGAGTGGCTGCGTGGGCACAGGATGTCTGTGGGGGACCATTAGAAGCCCCGGGTAAGTTCAGCTCATTTTCCCCCGACCCCCCTACAGTATCCCTTTAACTTTGTAACTATGTAACTGTCAAGTTAGCTGCTCCCAGCCCCTCCTCCTGAGTTTCCTGTTTGCATGATAAGTAGTAGCAGATTTGCATATGATTTGCATCTGAATTGAATGCGAAGTGTGTAGAAAGTCTATATAGGTGCTGCACACTGAGCTGGTGGTCATTTCAGATGCAGCCTTAGTGGTATGCGCTGGCGTTCTCCTCGCTGTTACAATAAAATTTGCTTCTATACATAAAACCCACGTTTTATTTTTTCCATTTAGGAATCTTTAATACTATATCACTTATTACAGGAATTTATTTGCAAAATGTAACAGTAATATACCCTTATGACATATGTATTAAAAAAAAGTCCCTAAGGTTTTTATGTAAGGATTTATGTAATTTTTTTTTAAATGATGTAATTTCTTTTATTTTTTTAACAAGCGTTTTATTTGGATAACTATGGGGCAGGGGTGGAAGGGGTTAAAAAACAATAAAATGAAAAAACGAATAATATTTTTTCCATGAAAAGTTCTATTATGGTGTAATTGGATATATTTTTACTTTATGGCCACGAGATGGTGCTACTGAGACCGTGTTCTATTAATAGAAACCTGGAAATGTTGGGTCTGTTTTGAATGAGAACTTGCATCTTGTTGCTGCAAGCTCTCGGAATCACAGGCACAGCTATCGAGACTGGAAACAGATGATTCTCATACAGGGTCGTAGATATGCTTACGGTACCAAGGATCCGGAAGTAGTTAAAGCGGAATGAAACTCAACATTTCTACTTTGCTCTAATAGATTATTTACAGCATATTATATACAACCAGCATTTTTTTTTTTTTACTAGAACTGCATTCAAAGGGTTACACACAGGACTTAGAAACTTCCCTGCCAGCAGAGCTGGACACATCTGAAGTTGCAGATAATGTTACCTTGTGTTTAATTGTATCACGTGAGGAATGTAAACAAAGCCTTCTCTGACAGTGTCGGGTCTCCTAAAGACACTGAGACAATCAGAAAGCATGTATGCTTAAGTTAGACAATGAATAAAGCAGTTATGAATAAAATGCAAAGTAAGCTCTCAGAGTTTTAAAAAAAAGTGTACTTTGGGAACGTATAATTTGTAAATGAATAATAATACTTATGCACAAAAGCAAATATGATAACCGTATGGCATATAAAACGTAGGAAAACATGTTTTTATTGAATATTATGTTAGGGTTTTATACCGCTTTAAGCAGTCAAAAATATCCAAGTATTAATGTCAGTTGTTCTTCGCAGAGACACAGGAAATTGCCAGCTACAGCTATGGCTATTTTTTTTTTTTAGCAAATCAAAAATTAAAAACAATTTTCAAAATGCAGTTGTATATTCAACGCTATTAACCCGGTTTGTTTAAAATGTCTTTGAAAACAAAATCTAGAGGAGGGCTGTTTCATGGCACAGGCTGTCCAGGCAAAGGCCCAGAATGCAATCTATTGCACACAGCATGAAATTGCACCCTGTACACTGATTGGAATCTATTCCATGCAGTCTGCAGCATACAGTATTATTATTATTATTATTTTTTATTTATATAGCGCCAACATCTTCCGTAGCGCTGTACATAGTACCAACAAATAATAGGGAACAAATATACATGAGAAGTAAAAGACACTGTACAGTCATGACATTGAATAGAATAAATACAAATACATACATAGTTGATATGTAGTTGGTACATGTACATATGTTAAAATTACAGCGGTATCAGAAACACTAGGAGGAGGTCCCTGCCCTTGCGAGCTTACAATCTAGAGGGTAGTGGGGAGGAAACAACAGGGAAGGAAACACAGGGGTTAGTGGGTGAGCCAGTGTGACTTCAGTGCTGCCTATAGCAAATTATAGGCTTGTCTGAACAGGTGTGTTTTCAGAGTACGTTTGAAGGTTTCCAGACTTGTGGCATGATGATGAACCGGCTGAGGGAGAGAGTTCCAAAGGAAAGGGATAGCCCGTGAGAAGTCTTGGATGCGAGAGTGAGAGGAGGTGACTAGGCTGGAGGACAAAAGCTTTTTGGAGTGCCCCCTGTATTCCAGTTTTTCATTGTCTCCTGTAGTGTAATACTTGGCTGATGGTATAACATTCATCCTCTCCCCTTGCCCTCTGCAAAGAGCAGGCATGCTTAACACATTTTTAGCACAGTTCAAATGAATTGATGGGACTGAATCAGGAAAGGAACGTGTTTCTCAAGTAGGACACATTTCTTCATTTCTCAGTTCATCCTAAACACTTGCATTGAATTGATATGACTCTTAAAAGACTCCCGAGGTGTCATGTGACCTGATGAGATAGACATGTGTATATACAGTGCCCAGCACACAAATAACTAGGCTGTGCTCCTTTCTCTGCTTGAAAGAGTTAAACATCAGGTATGTAAGTGGCCGGTCCGAGTCAGGACTGAGTCAGACTACAATGTGACCCTCACTGATAAGAAATTACAACTATAAAACACTTTCCTAGCAGAAAATGGCTTCTGAGAGTAGGAAAGAGATAAAAAAGGGTCAATGGTTCATAGATTTTAGCTCTGGCATACTTCAATGAATGTGTCATTGAGCAAAAACAATAAAACAGTTAAAACTTAAAAAGTAGATTTAAACATAAAATAAAACTGTGGAATATCTTGAAAAGTCATTTTTAGGAGAAGAAGGATAGATACAATTGTTTATTTAATTTGTTTATTTTCGCCTGTCCTTTAAGGTCTGGAGTTTGCATAGTTTGTTTGTTTGTTTGTAGAGGGCGGAGGGTTTTCACAGGTTGTCCTCCCTGGGGCACTAAATAGGTCAGAAATATACCTGATTCAGATAATCCAGATTCTGTGGCTACCCTGGGCTCTGCACCATGCAAGGAGGTAGGACTAAAAGTGACCATATCTATGACTGGTACACTTCTGTCTCGTGCCATCTTACTTCTGCTGGACTTTGACTTCCCTTCTTCAATTTTCCTGTAAAATGCAAGCAATGAGTTGATGCAGGTTTTTTTGTACTCTTTTACTTTAAAAACTGTGTTTTTAATTTGACAGCTTCAGCTAAAATAACTTTTATCTATTTATTTATTTTTCTTTCAAACATCAAAAGGTGAGGGCATCAAATAGGAATAAATCTGTAGATCCCCCCCCCCCCCAAAAAAAAAAAAAAATCAACTTTAGATTTTATACAGCACATTACACAAAAGTCTTCACAGTTTAAAAATTGTATGTATAAAATAAAATAAAAATAAAATAAAAATAGAATAAAAAAAAAGTTCAAGAACTCCAGTAAAGTACTGTAACATACAGTATACGAGTTTCTTCTGTGCACTTCTGTCTCCTTTCAGCATTTTTATCTGTAAACTTATTTTTTTTCGCCTTTAACAGACAACTGAAATTGAGGATGCCATATTTATTTCCTTTTAAACAATACCAGTTGCCTGGCAGCACCGATGATCTCTTTGTCTGCAGTCGTGTCTGAGTCACACCAGAAACAAGCATGCAGCTAATCTTGTCAGATCTGGCAATAATGTCAGACACACCTGATCTGCTGCATGCTTGTTCAGGGGCTATGGCTAAACATATTAGAGGCGGAGGATCAGCAGGACCGCCAGGCAACTGGTATTGCTTAAAAGGAAATAAATATGGCAGCCTCCATATACCTTTCACTTCAGTTTAAAGTCCTTTAAAGTGGGGTTATACACAAAATATTTTTTTCCTCTAAAACATTAAAGGACACCTGAAGAGAGAGGTATATGGAGGCTGCCATGTTTATTTCCTTTCAAGCAATACCAGTTGCCTGGCTGTCCTGCTGATCCTCTGCCTCTAATACTTTTACCCATAGCCCCTTAACAAGCATGCAGCAGATCTGGTGTTTCTGACATTGTCAGATCTGACAAGAATAGCTGCATGCTTGTTTCTGGTGTGATTCAGACACTACTGTCAGGACTGCTGACACTCAAATCCCTGCACAATCTGGGCCCTGGATACATGAAGGACTTGCTGAAGCTGCACCACACCTCTCACAACCTCAGATCAGCAAGTTCTATAAACTTGGCCACTCCCAGAGTGCACCTCAAAAAAATCTGGAGATAGAGCCTTCTGCCATGCTGCCCCTACTCTTTGGAACTCACTGCCACACCCAGTAAAGACAGCATCATCCCTGGAGCTATTCAAATCCAGACTGAAAAGCCACCTGTTTAGCCTGGCATTTGCAGACTTATAAAATTCTTCCTTTGTACCACGATGGTCGGAGCCATGCTTATGCGCTGTGAGTCCCACGGGAGAAAAGCGCTTTATAAATGTTATTTGTTGTTGTTACTGCAGCTAAATAGATCAGCGGGGCTGCCAGGCAACTGGTATTGTTTAAAGGGAAATAAACATGGAAGCCTCCATAGTCGTTTCACTTCAGTTGTCCTTTAAACACAGTAACACATGAATATGAAGCACTATGATATTGCTCTGACATATTTTGATGTCTTTTGAATGCATATTTGCACCTCACTGATACTAACTGATATCATTGCTGGCTGCAGGACAAACTACTAGATGTACTCCTAGTGGCTGGATAGAGTAATGGTTAAGGGCTCTGCCTCTACCACAGCTAGACCAGGGTTTGAATATCGACTTCCTGTTCAGTTAGCCAGTGTGCCTTTTCTCCTCTGGTGTTTTGAGTTATCCAGGAGAAAAGCACAATGTAAATGTCCTGTGTCTTGTCAAGGGAAGTAATTAGTGAGCAAGTGAAGGAGATAAAGTTATCTGTTTTAAACCACTTTAAAGTGTAACTGTCTGGCATAAAATTAAAAATCAATTCTTTATTTTTATCTGTGAAACAAGTAATATGGATGCTAACCAGGCAATCCAAAAGTTACAAATCACTCTTAGTTTTCTTATCTAATTCTAAACAACATTCCCCAGTTCCCGGGGCTCTTATTTGGTACATCTGCCGCACAAAGGAAGTTGCAGGGAATGCTGGGTTGTCTTTTTTTTGCTGCTTTACTTTCCCCTCAGACTTTACTAATGCAGTCTGATTGGCTGAAGCCTCTTTCCCTCTTGTTTTCCTCTCCCACACCTCTGTTCCTCTCTGATTGGCCAATATTTCTCATGGCATTTTCTATTGCAGAGCTGGGTGGGAGTGTCTGAAGACTGGTAGGAGGGCGGGCAATGCATACACAATCAGGCAGAGGAGAATAAGGGAGGAAATTACATCAGGATTGGCTTCCAAATATCCACAGTTAACATGGAAAATCCTAAGAAGGATTTCGCTTTCTTTTACAGTAGAACAATTACTAAAATCAAAATGTGGACAGTACGTATAATGTAAGTAGAGCAAGTATTTATCTACTGTATATATGTGGTTTTTTTTCTGAAATAGTATTGGTGACAGCTCCTCTTTAAATTTCTACATTTCTTCTAGTCCCCTGCTCTTCCAGTTTACCGTCTTCTTCTGTGTTCTCCAAACTTGCTTGAATGGCTGCCTCATACTCTATACATCCATCCCCATCTCCAATGGGATTACTCCCTGAGGAGAATTTCTATTGGTCAGATGAAATCACCATTGAACCCTGGCAAAAAAACATCTTTTCATTTGCCACCAGGATTTCCTATTGGACTATGCCCTCCCCAATGGGCTTCCTCAGCAGGAATGACAAAAAGTACCATATTGGCCATCTAGTAAGGGATGGACGGAAATGGTGATTTTCAATTCCATGGTAATTCTGATTTCCGCCAATGATCTGATTTTTGCAGGTGTCTTTTTTTTGTAATTTTTTGCATTCTCTCATTGGCTTAGTACTTATAAGTTGATTCAGAAGTATTGGGCAAATCAGATAACGCAGAATTTTACCCCGGTAAATGGAATACCATGGAAATTTTACACCATTTACAAGACTCAGGAATACTTGGTAGTATCCGGGTCTTGTGGTTGGTCTAAAATGAACCCGGTAATCCGAATTTCATGGAAAAATTCTGCATTTTCTGATTCGTCAAATACTTTCGAGTTCTCTGATTGTGTTAAAATTACCGAGTTGATGTAAATCGGATGTTCACGTTACTAGCATTCCTCACGACGACATGTTTGAGAAACACTGGCTTAGTAGTACGCTTTAGTGCAGGTAAAAAAAAGTGAAATCTGCATTTCAGGGGACAACCCAGAGGTGTAGAAGCAGGGGTCCAAGTGACTGCAACTGAGACAGGACCTGCAGTTTTGATGGGTTCTGCAGGGCTGGTTTAAGGAGCCCCGGGGCCCCAAGGCAAAGTTAAGTTGGGGACCCCGTTATCCCCACTCCAGGAAAGTCTTGCCCCAACCCCCACCCCCCCCCCCCCACCTGCTCCAATGGTCTTCTCCACACTGCTCCCTGGGGTGCCCGTGGACATGTAGCTGCATATTAATTACTCACTTGTCCCGGCTCTGCTCAGTTCATCCTCTGATACCACAGTGAGCATGTGCAACATGCAGTACTCTGGCAGCCATACGTGAGAAGAGCCTGAATTTGACCCGCAATGCCATCAAATTGGGCCACAAGTGGTTTCCCCACTCTGCATTATATTTGGCCCACAAGCACCTGAGCGGTGGGCCTATATGATTAAGGGATGAAACTATGAAGGTACATGGTGAGGGAAGACACCAAGAAACTGCAGAGGGGTTCTGCAGGGCTGGTTTAAGGAGCCCCGGGGCCCCAAGGCAAAGTTAAGTTGGGGACCCCCTTATCCCCACTCCAGGAAAGTCTGCCTCCACCCCCACCTGCTCCAATGGTCTTCTCCACACTGCTCCCTGGGGTGCCCGTGGACATGTAGCTGCATATTAATTACTCACTTGTCCCGGCTCTGCTCAGTTCATCCTCTGATACCACAGTGAGCATGTGCAACATGCAGTACTCTGGCAGCCATACGTGAGAAGAGCCTGAATTTGACCCGCAATGCCATCAAATTGGGCCACAAGTGGTTTCCCCACTCTGCATTATATTTGGCCCACAAGCACCTGAGCGATGGGCCTATATGATTAAGGGATGAAACTATGAAGGCACATGGTGAGGGAAGACACCAAGAAACTGCAGAGGGGAGAGAGGGATAACCACTCGACACCAGGGAACTGTAGAGGGGAGGGGGGGCCACTAGACACCATTGAACTGTAGGGAGGAGGGGGCCACTAGAGACCAGGGAACTGTATAGGGGTGCCGATAGACTACCTGGAACTGTATAGGGGAGGGAGAGGCCACTAGACACCAGGGAACTGTATAGGGGATGGAGAGTTGATATGGTTGATATCGAGGTTGGCCCGTGTCTTGGTTCCAGTTTTCAATCTGGGCCCACTGAGTATTTGAGTTTGACACAACTGGATCAAAGTCAAGCTTTGCATCTACATTACACTCATTACACCCATATTACTGCTCACAGTCCCTCATCCGGTCAGCTCAGTTTAAAAAATATACATACAGTACACAAAAGTGAGTACACCTCTTACGTTTTTTTTTTAGTAAATATTTTATTATAACTTTTTATGGGACAACACTGAAAATAGGGCGCTGTGATACAATGTAAATCAGTGTACAGCTTGTATAACAGTGTAAATGTGCTGTCCCATCAAAATAACTTAGTACACAGCCATTAATGTCTAAACCGCTGACAACAAAAGTAAGTACACCCCTAATTAAAGAATGACAAGATTCTATCCAATTAGACTCTTCTTCATGTCCCTGTGCCAAGGTTCAGCAGCCATACGCCTCCCCATTTTTTCAGAGCTTCTTGACCATTATCCAGTCATCTAGCTTACTCAAGGACTTGCTCTAGATTTTAACTCTTACTATAACATCTGACTTTTCCTATTCCTGGGGTCATGTTACGCGTTACGGTTACAAGGTCTTAGGTGTGAATGGGAATCATCTGAGTTACATTTGGTGTTATCGCGCTCACATCCTACTGATCACAGGAAATTCAACATGGCTCCTCATGGCTGAGAACTCTCTGAGGAGCTTAAACAAAAGAATTGTTGAACTACATAAAGATGGCCTAAGCTATGAGAAGACTGACAACTCCCTGAAACAAAGCTGCAGCATGGTGGCCAAGACTATACAGCATTTTAACTGGACAGGTTCCACTCACAACAGGCCTTGCTATGGCCAACCAAAGAAGTTGAGTGGATGTGCTCAGCGTCATCTACAGAGGTTGTCTTTTGCAAATAGACGCATGAGAGCTGGCAGCATTGCTGCAGAGGTTGATAAGATGAGGGATGGCATGGATTTGCTGAGAATGTATTGAGGGAAAAATTCCCAGTGGGTGCTGTGTGATTCAGCCAGGGCAATCGTTAGTTAATATCTATATTGACAACATGGATTAACATAATGATGGCAATTGGATTAGTATATTGATGCTGTTGAGTGCGTTATTACATTGTTCTTGTGTCAAATGCAACATTTGCTGATTATTTCTGGAACACTATCCATCACAATAACAATTTGTAAGACTCGGAACACGTCAAGCTGAATCGCCATTGGCCAACCGGAGTCCGTTCCGATGGTGTCTTGTGGTCCGCTTGGAGTCCAGAGCAGATGGTTTTTATGATTATCGGTAAGTATTGTTGGTAGTATCAACAGAATTACTTAAACTGCAGTATGGTAAAGCAACCACAAGATGTCACTGTAAAATGAAAAGTGCTGCAATGATCTCTATGGTATTGTGATTTCCTGTACTCTCTCTGTGTTCCTCTCTGTTCTAAGTTGCATTACCTGATGGGGGTGTACGATTTATCTCTGCAATTTTTCCTTCAGTAAAGAGTCCTAACTTGTTATACTGGGTGCCTATCTGCGTGTACAGTCCACTCTGCTCCATCAAGTATATCTCGTACACAGTGTGACACAAACAGATTGTTCGGAAAAGATTCAGATGGAAGATGCCATCTCTCCTCTTCAAACAAGTAGAGGTAAAACTCGAAAGATTAGAATATCGTGCAAAAGTTCATTTATTTCAGTAATTTAACTTAAAAGATGAAACTAATATATGAAACACTCATACATGGAAAGCGAGATATTTCAAGCCTTTATTTGTTATAAGTTTGATGGTTATGGCTTACAGCTTATGAGAACCCCAAAATCAAAACCTCAGACCATTAGAATATTGTAAAATGGTCAATATTTTAGGTTCACAGTGTCAAACTCTAATAAGTCAAATGCCTATATAATTGTTCTAAAGCTCAGTCTCCAGCGCAGAAGGCCGAAATCGGTCGGAACTGGAGACTGGGGATTTTGTCTCCGTCTGACCGTCTGACGAAGCCCGAGGGGCGGGCGATACTGGTAACGGAAGTGAGCCGCAAGTGACGTCACCGGATTCTCCGTGTTGTGGAATTGAATGGCGTGGAACATCAGTGGCAACGCAGCTTATGGGGGTTGAGTGGAGACAGCGGGCGGCAGGAGTACCTGGTCATCATGAGGACTTCATGGTGGAATACGGTCTTAAGGAGGTGGCGAGAGCCCTCCGGGCACCGCTGTTTGCACCGCATGCTTGTTACCAGCTCCCCCCTATAGTTTAACGCTTTGCAGCATAGTTCTGCCTGATTAACTTTACAGCAGAAGTGGAGTATTACTCTGGAGCTGTTGTCACCAGGATAAGGACTTATATTGGCAGCCACACATTCTGGACCCAGGAGATCCTGTGTGAACACACACCTTAATATTAGTCTTGTCTAACTGGAGAGACACGCGTACGTTAAAAAGGGGCGCTGGGAAAAAAGGGCGCCGGGTTTTTAACGATAAGCATGGATAACGTTTAAAAATGTATTGTACTGTATTTCGTTTAAAATTAATGTTTTATAAAGTTATAAATCATTAAATAATGTGCATTAAATCGGCAATTGTAAAAACGTTAATCTTTCGTTTAAATAGTGAAACGTATAATAACGTTTAAAAAAAAAAATTACTAAGTAACCCTCCCTGTACCTACCCCTAACCCCTAGACCCCCCTGTTGATGCCTAAACCTAAGACCCCCCCTGTTGGTGCCTAAGTAACCCTCCCTGTACCTACCCCTAACCCCTAGACCCCCCTGTTAGTGCCTAAACCTAAGACCCCCCTGTTGGTGCCTAAACCTAAGACCCCCCTGTTAGTGCCTAAACCTAAGACCCCCCTGTTGGTGCCTAAACCTAAGACCCCCCTGTTGGTGCCTAAACCTAAGACCCCCTGTTGGTGCCTAAACCTAAGACCCCCCTGTTGGTGCCTAAACCTAAGACCCCCCTTTTGGTGCCTAAACCTAAGACCCCCTGTTGGTGCCTAAACCTAAGACCCCCCTGTTGGTGCCTAAACCTAAGACCCCCCTGTTGGTGCCTAAACCTAAGACCCCCCTGTTGGTGCCTAAACCTAAGACCCCCTGTTGGTGCCTAAACCTAAGACCCCCCTGTTGGTGCCTAAACCTTAGACCCCCCTTTTGGTGCCTAAACCTAAGACCCCCTGTTGGTGCCTAAACCTAAGACCCCCCTGTTGGTGCCTAAACCTAAGACCCCCCTGTTGGTGCCTAAACCTAAGACCCCCCTGTTGGTTTTTTCGTTTAAAAATAATGTTAAAAAAAAAAATGTACTGTTTTTCGTTTACAAATAAAATTTAAAAATGTATAAATCATTAAATAATGTGTAATCATGAGAAACAGTAATAAAACATTAAGTCTCCGGGCGCCGCTTTTAAAACGTTATTTTTCTCCGGCACCCTTTTTTCCTATCGGGCGCCCATTAAACGATATTTATTATAGGAGTGAATGGCGGCGCCCGTTTTGTCCACTAGCCTCAGGCGCCCGAATTTACTGTTCCCCTCCCGGGAGTATAAAGACAATAGTGTGTGTGGACATGGATGATTGAGAATTGTGGTTGACACAGCCGGCTGTGTATGTTTAGGCTGAAACTCACTGAAGGCTCACGGTTTTATGGGGGTTTTGGGGGGTTTTGTATTGCAGTTATGAATAAAGTACAGTGTGATGTGAAGACTCAGTGGTAGTGTGTGGTTGTTGGGGATTTTGTCTGACACCGATTTTGGATTGTATGTGTACTGATGATACACACTGGGCCCATATGCAATTCACTTTTTCTCCTGAGTTTTCTCCTAGGTGATATTTTTAAACTTGTCAATAAAATTCCTTTTAAGCCACCAGAAAGCAAGAAAATACTCCAAATAACTTTGATAGTACTTATTCACCTATTTTTTGGTACTTTTGTTTTTGTTGAAAAGTGCTGAAAAATTATTTTAAATCAAAGATGAAAAATTATCACCTAGGAGAAAACTCAGGTGAAAAAGGGAATTGCATATGGCCCTATATGCTTTTATCTACTAAGGGTCCCTGTCAAAAGGACCCCGGAAGTAAGTCCTGGTATATGCGCTTTTAATGCAATTGAAAGGGATGGAAAGTGACCAATTGTTATGTTGTTTCTTGGTGATGGTCACTATGAAATGCTATTGTTGCCACTCTGGTGACACTACAGATGCCCTAATAGAACACCAAGCGCTGTGGATTTGTTTTCTAGACTCTAATCAGCTAATTCATCCAAAACGCCTGCAAAGGCTTCCTATTTCATATGTTAGCTTCACCTTTTAAGTTGAATTACTGACATAAATGGACTTTTGCATGATATTCTAGTGTTTCGATCTTCATCTGTAAATAAAACCAGCACGGCTTCATTGGATGGTGCATTGTTTATTAGATATGCACCATGGAGCTAAAAAAATCTCTCTTTTTTTTGTTACAATGTTTTTTATTGAATTCTCAACATAGAAAGGGTGAATTCATACATTTGAAGAAGTCTTCACAGAGGCGCTTATCGTGACCTAAAGACTGCACTGTGCGTACTCCTGTTAATTATTGCCTGAAGAAGCGGGAATATACCCGTGAAATGCGTTGCGCTGTATGTTGGAGTATATAAATAAATGTGTTTGTTCTAAAACCGACAGTATCATGTCTGCTTCAGGGAGATGAGTCCACCACCGTCTCCTGAGGAATTTTTAAGTTTTTAGATATATTTTATTCTGTTGGCGCCTCTGTTCTCCTTACAATATCAGCACCCACCCCTGGTGGAGGGGGTTGAATTCCCTTTCTTCTCCTAATCTACAGAGAGCGACATCTTAATCCTGAGTGAGGACAGGTCTAATCTCCTCACCTGCCTACACAGTGGTTGCCTAATTGGTAACCCTGACTTGTGAGTATATCTATCATATACTTTTCCATTTACCCATCACCCAACTTACTACACTATATTGGGCTCTCGGTGTCCTTTCTTTTTCATTTGAACAAGTCTATCATTTCTGAAAAAGGATCCATGCATATAATGAATGTCAATATACAAATCGTTGCTTACAATAATTCAGTTACCAATTAATTTGTTTAACCTTGAGACTATCCAAGACTACTTGGACAACTGTAGCAGTGAAGGAACGTCTGGTTGCTATTAGGAGGTGTGGGACATTAAACTCAACAATATGAATTGTTTCAAATAATCAAAGAATCTTCTTTTCGACAGATCCTATTGTCTTATGCTGATTATCTCTACATATGACATTAATATTCCAAACATATATTTTGTTACCAAACAGGTATAAGGGCGCTGCACTCCAGAATAGAAAGAAAACTTAAACCAGGCTCTTTTTTCCTGATCTGTGCTGCGTGGGCTCTCCAGCCCACAGTACAGATCAGGTTTGCAGCATGGCAATCAGACTTCCCCCTTTTTTCCCCACTAGGGGGATATCCTGGGGGGGGGGGGCCTGATCGCCGCCGGCTATCTGTGATTTGCGGGGGGGCTCCTCAAAGTGATTTCCGCCCTCTCTGCCCTTCCCTCCCTCTCCCTTACGCTGTGGGCTGCGCAGGATGGATATCCATCCTGCGCCGCCTAGGATAGGCTTCAGCCTATCAGATGCCGATGATCCCCGACAAATCAGAGGCCGGGGATTGCCGATCTCCTTTACGGCGCTGCTGTGCAGCAGCGTCGTATGATGTAAACAGCGGGGATTTCTTCCCCGCGTGTTTACATTTAGCCTGCGAGCCGCGATTGGCGGCTTGCAGACTGTTCACGGAGACACCCTCCGTGAACTGACATGGAACGGCCGCTCGAACGAGCAGCCGTTTCCATGGTAACACCACTTCGACCTGCCGACGCCTATCGGCGTTAGGCGGTCGTTGAGTGGTGAACACATAACTGAATTGACCCATGAATTGCTCTGGTCGTCTTAATGGGTGATGACCTGGACTGACCTTGTTGAGTTATTTAATCAGTCTTATTTCAAGTCCTTGACATTTTTAATTACTTTGTAAAATATACATACAGTATTTACAGTGGGATGCAAAAGTTTAGGCAACCTTGTTAATTGTCATGATTTTCCTGTATAAATTACTGATTGTTATAATAAAAAATGTCAATTAAATATATCATATAGGAGACAGACATGGTGATATTTGAAAAGTGAAATGAAGTTTATTGGATTTACAGAAAGTGTGCAATAATTGTTTAAACAGAATTAGACAGATGCATACATTTGGGCACTGTTGTCATATTATTGATTCCAAAACCTTTAGAACTAATTATTGGAACTCAAATTGGCTTGGTAAGCTCAGTGACCCCTGACCTACATACACAGGTGAATCCAATTATAAGAAAGAGTATTTAAGGGCGTCAATTGTAAATTTCCCTCCTCTTTTACTTTTCTCTGAAGAGTAGCAACATGGGAGTCTCAAAACAACTCTCAAATGACCTGATGACAAAGATTGTTCACTATCATAGTTTAGGGGAAGGATACAGAAAGCTGTCTCAGAGATTTCAGCTGTTTCCACAGGTAGGAACATATTGAGGAAATGGAAGACCACAGGCTCAGTTCAAGTTAAGCCTCAAAGTGGCAGACCAAAAAAAATCTCGGATAAACAGAAGCGATGAATGGTGAGAACAGTCAAGAGTCAACCCACAGACCAGCACCAAAGACCTATAACATCATCTTGCTGCAGATGGAGTCACTGTGCATCATTTAACCATTTGGAGCACTTTACACAAGATGCTGTATGTGAGAGTGATGCAGAGGAAGCCTTTTCTCCGCCCACAACACAAACAGAGCCGCTTGAGGTATGCTAAAGCTTCATTTGAAACTAAAATTGAGTTATTTGGGCATAACAAGGGGCGTTATGCATGGAGGAAACACAACACAGCATTCCAGAAAAATAACTGCTGCCTACAGTAAAATATGATGGTGGTTCCATCGTGCTGTGGGGCTGTGTGGCCAGTGCAGTGACTGGAAATATTGTCAAAGTTGAGGAACGCATGGATTCCACTCAGTATCAGCAGATTCTGGAGACCAATGTCCAGGAATCAGTGACAAAGCTGAAGCTGCGCCGGGGCTGGATCTTTCAACAAGACAACGACCCTAAACACTGCTCAAAATCCACTAAGGCATTCATGCAGAGGAACAAGTACAACGTTCTGGAATGGCCATCTCAGTCCCCAGACCTGAATATAATTGAAAATCTGTGGTGTGAGTTAAAGAGAGCTGTCCATGCTTGGAAGCCATCAAACCTGAATGAACTGGAGATGTTTTGTAAAGAGGAATGGTCCAAAATACCTTCAACCAGAATCTAGACTATCATTGGAACCTACAGGAAGCATTTATAGGCTGTAATTTCTGCAAAAGTAGGATCTACGAAATATTGATTTCATTTATTTTTTCTCAAATATCACTGTGTGTGTCTCCTATACGATATGAGAAAGAACTTTGTTTTGTAAAAACAAAACAGAGGACACCGAGAGCCCAATAGTGCAATATTGTCTGGTAAGTTCAATATATAAAATAATGTCAAAGGTTCTTATACTCACAAAGGTGGGTTACCATCAGGCAACCACTTGACAGGCAGGTGGGGAGTATTAGTAGTACCTGACTCCACCCAGGTATAAAAGTCGCTCTCTGTAGATAGGAAACTGGGGAAAGAACCCCTCCACCAGGGGTGGACTTAATTGTGCTGTAATATGTACGAACAGAGGCGCCAAGCAGAGTAAAACAATGTTCTAAAAATGATAAAAAGAGGGAAGTCGAGGTGGACTTACCTCCCTCTGGTAGTGGACATATACTCAAATGCAGAGTAAAAATATATATACAATTTATTCACAACTCCATAAAATCGCAACGCGTTTCGCTCACACGCTTTATGGACCTGAACCAGTTTTTTATGCTGCTATACTGCCTGATGAAGCGGGACTGTTGACCGCGAAACGCGTTGCGATTTTATGGACCTATACGATATGTTTAACTGACATTTTATATCGTAACAACCAACGATTTATACAGGAAAAAGGTTGCCCAAAATTTCGCATCTCACTGTACATTTATGCATGGCCTTAATTCCCTCTTTCTAGTTGAAGCAATTAAGATCTTTTTATCAATTCAAAATAAGGTCAAAAGCCAGGTCTGTCGGCAGAAACCTAGAGCACACCGCGGTAAGGGACTTTCCCTTTGGGTATGAGGAAATCTCTACGCTGAGGAGCGACGTGCACTGTCTGTGGATGCTGCAGGATGTCATCATTTATTGGGCAGGTGAGGTGAGATAAACGTCTGTTTTAGAAATGGTATAAATGCTTGCAGAAGGTAAAAATAGCTTCAGAAGCAGCAGCTGCCGGCAGAGAACCTCAGATTGTCTACAGCGATGCGTCTGAGATACAGACATGATTTATCTTGGCCAGAGACTTTCCCACACAATACACAGCGCTCAGTGTTAGCATTGCTACCGAGATCAGCGCAGGGAGTTCCTGTTATTTTGTACCTCACAGCACCTGAATTCTTTTTTGCATTGTCATTTTCTGACACACTTGTAATGACCTAAAGAGAATCCTGTACTTGCGGCTATTTTCACAATTTTAAAAACATTTCTTAGAGCACAAGTAAGTGTTGTACAAGTACTTTTTTATTATTAATAAAAAGGTATAGCCCCTGCTACCCCCACACCTTAACGCAAGCCTGGAAGCGGAAATAAACTTGTGAGATAAGGAATGGTATGTGTAGTACATCTAAGAAATAGAATATTAGTTGCAAAGAGTCTCATACTGTTTTCCAGTACAGGAAGAGTTAAAAAAATGTATTATTATTGTTATATCTGTGCAAAAGAGCTTCTCTGACCTATTCGACCCATTTGGGTTGAAAATACAGTCCTGTTTTCTAGAGCACTTAAACAGCCAAGAAACAATGAGAGACTTACTACTTACTTTTGGATAGATCCTATTGCATTGTGCTGATTATCTCTACATTTAACATTAACATTCCAAACATTTATTTTGTTACCAAACAGGTGGAAGAGGGTAGAACTCCAGAATAGAAAGAAAACTTAAAACTGAACACATAACTGAATTGACCCATGAATTGCTCTGTTAGTCTTAAACTGCGACTTAGTCATTGTCGCAAAAATCATAACATTTAACCACTTGACCACTGAGGGGTTTTTACCCCTTTAGGACCAGAGTAATTTTCACCTGTCAGCACTCCTCCCATTATTTCCCAAAACGATATTTTCCTATACCTTCCATTGAGGCAAATGCCTCAAAAATGGCCCAAGCACCGCTTTCCAAAGCGGATCACATACAAACCGCTCTGATATGAACTCTCATAGAGAATCATTTCACAAGCGCTTTCAGGGCGATTTTGAAAATCGCCCGCGCTTAAAGATTTACAAAAAAACACCTATAACGTGAACAAGGCCTAAGAGACGGCTTGAGATAAGGTTTTATTGCATGAAAATTCAAAGGGTCATTATTTCTGCTTTGTTTTAAAGCTTAAAAGACAGACTGTGGTTTCTAAACTGCAAAGATGTCGGAATGATGCAATGTTATTAAAGAAAAAAAAAGCTATATAATTGACAGGGCCGGCGCTTCCATAGAGGCTAAGGGGGCAATTGCCCCAGGGCCCCAGAGCCTGAAGGGGCCCCCAAGGTGTGTGTCCCCTCCCCTCCTTCTATGGTGATCACATACATCCCTGCAGGGAATGAGAAAGACAGGCACCGTGGGGAGAAGTCCAGAGTGTAAAGTGCGGTGCTGCCTCCTGTGTCCTGCCTGGATTAGAAGAGACCCCAATGTGTGTACGCTTTGGATTGGTCGGTAAAAGGAGGAGGCAAATAGTGAGGTCCCCAACAATGCTTTTGGGGACATATGATGGACACCTTTTTATTTTGTGTGGCTGGGAGTGTGGTGGGATGGGTCCCGGGCGTCGGCTCGAAGGCTGAGGGGTGCCCCCAAAGTTACTTTTGCCCCAGGGCCCCATTGTAGCTAGAACCGGCCCTGATAATTGAAAAGAAAAATATGAGACTCTTTTGTTTGATACTAATGTTCTTTTAATTAACGGTACACATACAAGTCATTATTTCATAAGTATATTTCCGCTTCAGTATCACTTTAAAGGACACCTGAACTGAGAGTGATACAGAGGCTGCCATATTTATTTCCTTTTAAACAATGCCAGTTGCCTGGCAGCCTTGCTGGCTACGGTACTGCCTGAATCACAAATCTGAAACAAGTATGCGCCACATGCCGGCAAACTTCAGTCAGAAACATCTGATCGGCATGCTTGTTTGGGGTCTATGGCTAAACGTGCTAGAGGGAGAGGATCAGCAGGATAAAGTAAATAAGTACTGTAATTCAGTCTCCATATCCATTTCAGTTCAGGTGTGCTTAAATACTCCCAACAATTAGGGATGGCTAATAGGATAGAAATAAATTCTCCTTGCACTCAGATTTTTTATGTAAATGTTATGTAGCTTGACCTTGGACCAATACAAATTGACAGGAAGTTATTCTGATTGGTCCAATTTAAAGCTTCATATGATTTACATGAAAGACCAAATTTGATCGGCTGGTTAAGTTTTGGCAAAACTTTTTTTTATGGTCAGGCCATCACTGGGCCCACACTGCAGAACCAGTGTTTTTCTAGTCACTTTACTGTCATTGAACTACCTCAGCCCAACCATAGGGGCCGGAAAACGACCTCGCCTGCACTCTTGCCAACGTGTGCACATTAGCACGGCGACCACTACACAAAGATTGCCGCCGGGAGGACTAACATTCTAACAAGTCCTGAGAGTGTCCACTATTAACAACTCTTTGTGGTTGTTTGCAGTGCATTAAACAGCGAGTTTGGTCGGTCAGAGTTTGGTCTTGTCAGTGTAAAGAGGACATAACCCTTACACCACCACCATGTGTACACCCTCTGGACATTTTAAAGCAGCCCTTTATTCTTCAAATGTAGGAATGTACTCTGATTTCTGCCCTTCAGGGATTAAAATACAACTCTGCATCAACTCCAAAAATTTTGGGTGGGACTTTTGGCATGGATCCCCCTCCGGCATGCCACATTCCAAGCGTTGGACCCCTTGAAACAACTTTTCCATCACTTTTGTGCCAAGAAAGAGTCCCTGTAGGTTTCAAAATTTGCCTGCCCATTGAAGTATATGGCAGTTCACCCGGTTCGCGTAAACTCAAACTTTTGTGGAAGTTTAAGTTTGGTGTCCACGAACCCAAAATGTTATGTTTGCGACATCTCTATCCAAGACTACTTAAGAATTGTCCTTCAACTGTAGTAGTGAAGGAACGTCTGGTTGCTATTAGGAGGTGTGGGACATTAATCTCAATAATATGAATTGTTTCAAATAATCAAATAGTCTTGTTTTGGACAAATCCTATTGTATTGTGCTGATTATCTCTAAATATAACATTAATATTCCAAACATATATTTTGTTACCAAATGGATATACAGTAAGTGCATAGAACTCCAGAATAAAAAGAAAGCTATCTAAACACATATCTCAAATGATCCATGAATTGCTCTGGTAGTCTTAATGGACGGTGACCTAAAGTGACCTGGTTGAGTAATTTAAAGGACAACTGAGGTGACATGATGAGATAGACATGTGTGTGTACACAGTGGCGTAGCTATGGAGCTGTAGGCCCCGGTGCGAGTTTTACACCCCCCCCCCCCCCCCGAACACTCTATACGTAACACTTGATGTGGCGCAACCCAAGGTCATCCACAGTATTAGAGGTGCAAGAAGGTGATGGGGAACAGTTTATTAATGACTAGCTGATTGCCCGGCGTTGCCCGGGTATGTATTTGGCTGGTGTTGGCTCCGCCTACTTTTTCTAACCCTAACACACAATTACTCACTGACCAAGTTTGTGAGCTCTGCGGTCTTTGGTATCAATAATCTGCATTAAAATGAAACAAATCTGATTGAGTGTGTGTGGCTCCACCCCCTTTTCTGAATTTGAACCCCAGTCACCCAATAACCAACTGTACCAGGTTTGATGCCTGTGCCATTAACAGTTCAAGAATGGTAGCAATTAAATATTCCCCTTGAAAAGCAACAGGTGAAGTTTGATTCACTTTTGTAGGCTCTACCCACTTTTCTGAATATTAATCCCAGTCACCCAGTGACCAACTGTGCAAAGTTTAAAAACCCTGCCATTAACAGAATGGCTGCAGTGTACATTTTCCCAGTGAAATTTGTATTTGTCTCCACCCACTGATGACCCGGCGTTGCCCTGGTATGTATTTGATTGATGTTGGCTCCCCCCACTTTCTAACCCTAACACACAAACACTCAATGACCAAGTTTGTGAGCTTTGGAGTCCTTGGCATCAATAATTTGTATATTCCCATAGAAATTAAACAAATCAGATAGGCTGTTTGTGGCTCCACCCCTCTCCAGCATTTGAACCCAATGAGTCACCCAATGACCAACTGTAGCAGGTTTGAGGCATCTGCTATTAACAGTGTAAAAATGGCAGCAATTTAAATATTCCACTTGAAAATCAACAGATGAATTTTGATTGGCTATTATAGGCTCCACCCACTTCCCTGAATATCTCAGTCACTCAGTGACCATCTGGGCAAAGATTGGGAACCCTGAAATAAACAGTGTAAGAAGGGCTGCAGTTTACACTATCCCAGTGAAATTTGTTTTTGGCTCCGCCCACTTTTTGTAACCTGGACACAAAGTCACTACTCAATGCCTAAGTTTGTGAGTTTTGGGGTCCTTGGCATCAATAATTTGTATTTTCCCATGAAATGAAACAAATCTGATTCACTGTTTGTGGCTCTGTCCCCTTTTCTGAGTTTGAACCTCAGTGACCCAATAACCAACTGTACCAGGTTTGAGGCTTGTGCCATTAACAGTGCAAGAATGGCAGCAATTTTAATATTCTCCTTGAAAAGCGACATGTGATTTTTGATTGGCATTTTTAGGCTCCACCCACTTTTCTGATTATTAATCCCAGTCACCCAGTAACCAGCTATGCTAAGTTTGAGAACCCTGCCATTAACAGTGAAGAAGGGCTGCAGTTTACAATTTCCCAGAAAAATGTTTTTAACTCCACCCACTTTTTGTAACCTTGACACACAGTCACTACTCAATGACCAAGTTTGTGAGCTTTTGGGTTCCTGGCATCAAAATTGTGCTAATGGAAGCAGTTTATCCAGCAAAGAAATCTGGCTGTTTTTGGCTCCGCCCCTTTATTGAATTTGAACCCCAAACACTTAACGACTGACTGTAGCAGGTTTGAGGCCTCTGCTATTAACAGTGTGAGAATGGCTGCAGTTTCAATATTCCCCTTGAAAATCAATAGGTGAATTTTGATTGGCTCTTGTAGGCTCCACCTACTTTTCCGAATATTAATCCTAGTCACCCAGTGACCAACTGTGAAGTTTGAGAACCCTGCCATTAACAGTGTAAGAAAAGCTGCAGTTTACATTTCCCCATGTAAAAAGTTAGTTGTTTTTGGCCCTGCCCACTATTTCTAATTTTGACATACAGTCACTTAAAGGAATACTTAAGGCAAAAAAAAAAATGACATTTACTCACCTGGGGCATCCCTCAGCCCCCCAAAGCTGGATGGTGCCCTCGCAGCCCCGCTCCGTTCGTCCTGTCCCCGCCGGCGGCTACTTCCGGTTCGGCGACAGCCGCCGACAGGCTGGGAACGCGGCTGATTTTCCGCGTTCCCAGCCGCTGCTATCACCCTCTATGCTGCTATAGCGTATATAGCGTATAGCGTATCTTTCTCCTCCCCCCGCCTCTCTCGCTCTCCTATGGGCAGCCGGCGGGGACACGCGTGTCCCCCCGGAGTCGTTTGTCGCGGCAGGGTTATCCTGCCGTTCTTGCAGAGCTGGTGCTGGCAGAAGCAATGTCTGCAGCCTCCCCGCCCTGCTGCCCTGGCGCCACGAACGACTCTCGGGGACACGCATGTCCCCGCCGGCTGCCAATAAGAGGAGAGAGAGAGGCAGAAAAAAAAGCCGGCGGCTTGAATTGTTACATTGCCGCCGGCTGAATTGCAATAAATTCACTAAGTTGTGATACGTTTGGCCGCTGCGCTGCGGCCAGAAGATACATTAATGTCAGAGGAATCAATCCATTTCTAACATTGGCCGCAGCGCAGCGGCCACTTCGCGCATTGGCCGGCCAGAACTAGAAGTGGCCAAACTTCGGGTTCTGGCCGTAACATATACATATATGTAAGGCCTTTCTAGTTCAAGCACTAAAGCTCTCTATCAAGCCAAAATAAGGTCAACAGCCAAGTCTGTCAGCAGAAACCTCGAGCACACCGCAGTAAGGGACTTTCCCTTTGGGTATGAGGACATCTCTATGCTGAGGAGTGACGTGCATTGTAAGTGGCTGCTGCAGGATGTCATCATTTATTGGACAGGTGAGATAAACATCTGCTTTGGAAATGGTATAAATGCTTGTCGGAGATAAAAATAGCTTCAGACGCAGTGGCTGCTGGCAGGGAACCTTAAATCGTCTACAGAGATACTTCTATGAAGATGACTTATTTTGGCCAGAGGCTTTCCCACACAATACACAGTGCTCAGTGTTAACATAGCTACCGAGATCAGGGCAGGCAGTACTTCCTGTTATTTTGTACCTCACAGCGGCAGAATTCTTTTGAATTGTCATTTTCTGACACACTAGTTATGAAATGGCCTAAAAAGAATGATGTACTTGCAGCCATCGTTCACAATTTTTCAAAACATCTGGGAAAGCACAAGTAAATTATATTATAAGTACTTTTTTATTATTAATAAAAAGGTATAGACCCACACTACCCCCACACCTTAAAGAGAACCAGAGATGAAGCACCCTCATGTATTTTATTACATTTATCAGTGGGAACATGACAGTAAACACCTACCCTGCTTTTAGTTTTATTGTTCTCAGTCTAATCTATCTGTTATCAACTGTGATAAGAATCCACCGACTATTCAGTCGAGGTTTGACCTGGAATCATTATAGCTGAGTCACTCTTCTGTGGAGTTTTTTCAAGCCCAAGCCTTCCCCCTCCTGGCTCAAATTTCATGCTTTACATACTGAGAGCTGTGATGACATGGCAGGGGCTGCTTGCTGCAGGAAAAATCTCTGTCTAACAGACAAGTGTGGCTGTGTGATCTGTGTGCTCTGTCTGTGCAGCCAGTCATCATTATTATCTACTGTATGCAGTTTCATTACTATGAGAGACACATCCTACAGGCAGCAACACAGCATACCAGAATATGAAGTTGAAAGCAGACAGATGAAATGCTGCAGCAGCTGCAGCCCTGCTTGTCTATAGTCTCATATAGCCTATACAGCACATCCAGAACACCTCATAACCTGGAAACAGAAGGAATATGAGCTGGCAGCCATATTGGATATTTCCTGGAGCAATAATGGAAAAAAGCACTCAAAAAGGCACACCAGAGTGGCGAAATTATCGGGTAGAGCATTTATTCTTTACAAGCTATCAACTGATATGTTTATTTTGTGTGAATCGTTCATCTCTGGTTCCCTTTAAAGCAAACCTGAAAGTGAAAATAAACGTATCAGATAATGAATTATAAGTGTAGTACAGCTAATAAATAGACCATCAGTAGCAAAGAAAAGAGTCTCATACTTTTTACCAGTACAGAAAGCATTAAAAGCTTCAGTTGGTATCTATGCAATAGAGCTTCTCTGAGCTCTCCGAAACAGCTTGGGTGGAATACAGTCCTGTTTTCTGAAGCCCTTAAAGGGACTCCGAGCTCATCTAAAAAATAAAAGTTGTACTCACCAGGGGCTTTCTCCAGCCCAGTGCTGGTCGGGAGGTCCCACGCCGGCGTCCTGGCTCCTCTCCATGTCCCTGCTCCGGAATGGCTGACAGGCCGCATGCGCAGTACTTTCACGCCGGCCGCCGTGATGACGCGAGGCGGCCGGCGTGTGACGTAATCCGCGTCATATGCAGAAGAAGCAGCCCGACACTCGGGAGAGTGTCGCCCGGGCTGCGGCCTGTCAGCCATTCCGGAGCGGGGACATGGAGAGGAGCCAGGACGCCGGCGTGGGACCTCCCGACCAGCACTGGGCTGGAGAAAGCCCCTGGTGAGTACAACTTTTATTTTTTAGATGAGCTCGGAGTCACTTTAAACAGCCACGAAGCAGTAAAATACGGCTTGAGATAAGGTTTTATTGCATGAAAATGCAAAGGGTCATTATTTTTGCTTTGTTTTATAGCTTAAAAGACAGTCTGTGGTCTAAACTGCAAATATGACAAAATTATGCAATGTTATTAAAGAAAAAAAAACAAGCTATATAATTGAAAAGAAAAATATGAGACTCTTTTCTTTGATACTAATGTTCTATTTCTTAGCTGTACTAAACATACAAGTCATTATCTCATAAGTTTATTTCCGAGACAGTATCACACTTAAGCCAATCTGGACAGATATATTTGTCCAAAACTCACCACTCTGGACTAATATATCCGTCCAGCAGTATTGCGGTGTTTGCGCACGCATATCCATGTGCAGGCGGCTCATTACCCGCTGCTATTACAGGGGATCGATTGTGGAAGAGGAACGAGTGTTCCCCGAGGCAAACGATCCCCTGTAAATGAATCAAGATGCCTCCTGATTGGAAAACGTGATTGGAAAACATGAAAACGTACGTCACAAAATGTAAAAAGAAAAGGATCTCGCACTTCCTGGTATCTTCCAGGACAGTGCTTAGCACTACCTAGTGGCCAAAAAGTTAAATTAAAGTAGAAATAGAAAAAAAAAATACACGCTGAATAAAAACTGATTGACCCCCCACCCTGCCCATGAACTAAAAAAAACAAAAACTTTAAATAAAATAAAAAAATACAGTTTTAAATAAAATACATAAATAGTTACCTTAGGGACTAAACTTTGTAATCTGTAAGTTGTGAAGGTATATTACTATTATTTTGAGCCTATATGGGCTTGTAATTAGTGATGGACACAAAACTAAAAAAAAAATGCACCTTTATTTCCAAATAAAATATTTGCGCCATGCATTGTACTAGGGAAATATTTTAAACGTTGTAATAACCGGGACAAATGGGCAAATAAAATGTGTGGATTTTATCCACAGTAGAAAATTTTATTTAAAATTATAATGGTCACAAACTGAGAAATAATGATTTTTTTTCAATTTTTTTCTTAAGATTCCTGTTAAAATGCATTTAGAATAAAATAATTTTTAGCAAAATGTTCCACCCAAAGAAAGCCTAATTGGTGGTGAAAAAAAACAAGATATTAATCATTAGGTGTGATAAGTAGGGATAAAATTATTAGAGAATGAATGGAAGGCGGACTGACAGGGGAAAACTGCTTCTGTCCTAGAGGTGAAAACACCTGCAGGCTGAAGTGGTTACAGGACACCTGAACTGAGAGTGATATGGAGGTTGCCATATTTATTTTATTTTAAACAATGCCAGTTGCCTGGCTGTCCTGCTGATCTCTGCTTTGTCTGCAGTAATGCCTGAAACACACACCTGAAACAAGCATGCACCAAATGCATGCATACTTAAGTCAGAAACATCTGATCTGCATGCTTGTTCAGGGTCTATGGATAAAAGTGTTAAAGACAGAGGACCAGCAGGATAAAATAAAAAAAAATATCTCAGCCTCCTTATCCATTTCAGTTCATGTGTGCTTTAATTCACCAGACAGAGACAATTAGGCCTCTTTCACAGTGGGACGTTGCATTTGACGCGACGTTAAATTCGCACAACATGCCCCGATGTAGGTTATGAAATTGGACGTTATTTTGCACTGCGTTATGTGTCTCTTGGTGCACCATTTTCGTCGCATACTGATGGAATGAAAACGGCGCATGCATTACATTTAAAAAAAAAAAAACATTACTGAGAAATGCACAGCATGCAGCACTTTTTAAATATTGCTACACGTTACACACAATGCAACGTATGCACTGTGAATGTCGCACAGACTTTGTATTCCTGTGCGTTAGTCTGCGTTATACATTTTTATAACGTGCGACTTTAACGTCCTACTGTGAAAGAGGCCTAAGGGATGAACAATAAGATGCAAATAATTTCTGCTTGCACTAAAATTTCATGTAAATGTTATGCAGTTTGAACTTGGACCGATAAAAAGAAGTTATTCTGATTGGTCTAATTTCAAGCTGTATACGGTTTACATGAAATTTGAATGCAAGGAGAAATTATTTGCATCCCTCCCTACAATCAGTATACAGGTTGGGTGGCCCAGGAGGCAGCACTGCAAGTTATCGCAACTACTGCACTCTTCTTCATGCTTGGGCCTGGCCACACTGTGCATGGGTGTGTACGGCTATGCCTGCGCTGTAAGCGGGAGCTGCTCACGCATGAAAAGGGGTGTGGCCTGGATCTTCCAGCTGGTCCCAGTGAGCAGCAATAGGGGGTGGGGGACAGGATGCCTTAGATCAGCGCGGGCAGCCGGCGGATGATTTGTGCGCTCACAGTGGGTAAGAGATCTGTTTACTTTATAATTTACTAGCTTATTGCCCGGCGTTGCCTGGGTATGTATTTGGCTGGCGTTGGCTCCGCTCACTTTTTTTAACCCTAACACACAATTACTCAATGACCAAGTTTGTGAGCTTTGAGGTCTTTGGCATCAATAATTTGCATTGAAATTAAAAAAAAATCTGATTGGCTGTTTGTGGCTCTACCCCTTTTCTGAATTTGAACCCGTCACCCAATGACCAACTGTACCAGGTTTGAGGTCTGTGCCATTAACAGTGCAAGAATGGCAGCAATTAAATATTCCCCTTGAGAAGCAATAGGTGAAGTTTGATTCACTTTTGTAGGCTTCACCCACTTTTCTGAATATTAATCCCAGTCACCCAGCAGGGCCGGTTTAAGCAACAATGGGGCTCCAGGGCAAAATAAACCTGGGGGGCCCCCCCAACAGATACCCCGGAAAAAAAATCAGCATTAAGGGACCTTTTTTGCAGCTGGTATAGTCAGGGTTTGAAGCCCCAATCGGTCGGAGCTCTACATTTTGGCTATCCCAGCCTGCATGGAGTACAAGGGGTTAAAAAGTTTCAAAAGGGGGGACCCCACATAATTTAAAAAAAAAAATTCCCACACTCTAAACATAAAAAAAAAATTGGGAAAATAGGAAAAAATGCCAGGGATCTTCATACAGCCATATTGTGGCTGTATAGCGATCCCTGGCCAAAGCGCTGCGGCTGCGTATGGACCCCCTGGAAACCCCGTCAGAAAATTTATTGCTCTTTCTTCTGATGCATGTAAAATTACACTACCGTTAGGTTTGCTACTAAAAGTGACATTTACCGCATTTAAAAGTACTTTTTTCCTTCGAAACTTTAAAATCGATTTTCTCAAAAACTATAAAGTCTTTTTGAAAAATAGTTTTTTCCTCTTATTCCCAATGATCTCATTAACATATCCTGCAAATGTAGGGTTTCTAGCATTTAAGGTGGATTTGCTATTAACCATTAAAGTCGGTGGGTTTTTAAATGTGTATTTTTTTTCCTTTGAAACTTTAAAATCGATTTCCTCAAAAACTATAAGGTCGATTTGAAAATGTTTTTTCCTCTTGTAGCCACTGGGGGCCCTTACAAGCTCTGGGGCCTTGGGGCAATTGCCCCCTTTGCCTCTATGGTAGTGCCGGCCCTGTCACCCAGTGACCAACTATGCAAAGTTTGAGATCCCTACCATTAACAGTGTGAGAATGGCTGCAGTCTACATTTTCCAGTGAAATTTGCATTTGTCTCCATCCTCTAATGACCCAGCATTGCCCGCTTATGTATTTGACTGGTTCTGGCTCCGCCACTTTTTCTAATCCTAATGCACAAACACTCAATGACCACGTTTGTGAGCTTTGGGGTCTTTGGCATTAATAATATGTATATTCCCATAGAAATTAAACAAATCAGATTGGCTGTTTGTGGCTTCACCCCCTCTCCAGCATTTGAACCCCAGTCACGCAATGACCAACTGTAGCAGGTTTGAGGCATCTGCTATTAACAGTGTAAAAATGGCAGCAATTTAAATATTCCCCTTGAAAATCAACAGGTGAATTTTGAAAGGCTATTATAGGCCCCACCCACTTCCCTGAATATTAATCTCAGTCACCCAGTGACCATCTGGGCAAAGTTTGAGATCCCTGCCATTAACAGTGAAGAAGGGCTGCAGTTTAAATTTTCCCAGGTAATGACCCTGCCATTAAAGGGACTCCGAGCTCAAAATAAAAACAAAATCGGTACTCACTTGGGGCTTTCTGCAGCCCAGTGTAGGTCAGGATGGCCCACGGCGTCCATCTGGCTCTTCACCCAGAGCCTGGGTGAAGAGCCAGATGGACGCCGTGGGACCTCACGACCTACACTGGGCTGCAGAAAGCCCCAGGTGAGTACCGATTTCGTTTTTATTTTGAGCTCAGAGTCCCTTTAACGGTGTAAGAATGGATGCAGTTTATATTTTCCCAGTGCAATTTGTTTTTGGCTCCGCCTGCTTTTTGTAACCTGGACACACAGTCAATCAATGACAATGTTTGCGAGCTTTGGGTCCTTAACATCAATAATTTGTATTTTCCCAGTGAAATGAAACAAATCTGATGGCTGTTTGTGGCTCTGTCCCCTTCTCTGAATTTGAACCCCAGTGACCCAATGACCAACAGTGCAAGAATGGCAGACATTTTAATATTCCCCTTGAAAATAAGCAGGTACATTTTGATTGACTTTTTTAGGCTCCACCCACTTTTCTGAATAATAATCCCAGTCACCCAGTAATCAGCTGTGCAAAGTTTGAGATCCCTGCAATTAACAGTGAAGAAGGGCTGCAGTTTACATTTTCCTAGAGAAATCTGTTTTTGATTCCACCCAGTTTTTGTAACCTTGACTCACAGTCACTCAATGACCAAGTTTGTGAGCTTTCTGCTTCCTGGCATCAAAATTGTGCTAATGGAAGCAGTTTATCTAGAAAAGAAATCTGGCTGTTTCTGGCTCCGCCCCTTTAGTGAATTTGAACCACAGTAATTTAACGACCGACTGTAGCAGGTTTGAGGCCTCTGCCTCAATACTCCCCTTGAAAATTAATAGGTGAATTTTGATTGGCTCTTGTAGGCTCAACCTACTTTTCTGAATATTAACCCCAGTCATCCAGTGACTAACTGTGTCAAGTTTGAGAACTGTGTAAAAATAGCGGCAGTTTATATTTTCCCACGTAAAAAGTTAGTTGTTTTTGGCTCCGCCCACTATTTCTAACCTTCACATACAGTCACTCAATGACCAAGCTTATGAGCTGTGGGGTCTTTGGCATCAATAAGTTGCATTTTCCATTTGCAATTAAACAAATCTGATTTTGGCCCGCTCCCTTTTCAGAATTTAAACCCCAGTCTCCCAGTGACTGACTGTACCAGATTTGAGGCCTCTGCCATTAAGAGTGTATGAATGGCAGCAATGTAAATATTCCCCTTGAAAATCAAAAGGTGAATTTTGATTGGCTGCTGTAGGCTCCACCCACTTTCCTGAATATTAATCCCAGTCACCCAGTGGCCACCTGCGTCAAGTTTGAGAACTCTGCCAATAACGGAATGGCAGAAATCTAACAAATCTGATTGGCTGTTTGTGGCTCCACCCCTTTAGTGAATTTGGACCCCAGTCACCCAATGACTGACTATATCAGGTGTGAAGCCTCTGCCATCAACAGTGTAAGAATGGTAGCAATGTAAATATTCCCCTTTAAAATCAATAGGTGAATTTTGATTGGCTGTTGTAGGCTCCACCCACATTTCTGAATAATAATCCCAGTCACCCAGTGGCCAATTGTGTCAAGTTTGGGAACACTGCCATGGGAAAAATTAAGTTGCTGGCGCCGCCCACTTTTTCTAACCTTGACACACAGTCACTCAGTTATCAAGTTTATCAGCTTTGGGGTCCTTGGTATCAATACTTTGTATATTTGATTGGCTGTTTGTGGCTCTGCCCCCTTTCCAAATTTGAACCCCAGTCACCTAGTGACCAACTGTACCAGGTTTGAGGCATCTGCTACTAACAGTATAAGAATGGTAGCTGTTTAAATATTCCCTTTGAAAATCAAAAGGTGAATTTTTATTGGCTGTTCTAGGCACCATCCACCTTCCAAAATCTTGTGACCAACTGTGCAAAGTTTGAGAACCCTGCCATTAACGGTGTAAGAATGGTTGCAGTTTATATTTTCCCAGTAAAATCTGTTTTTGTCTCCACCCACTTTTTGTAACCTGAACACACAGTCACTCAATGACCAAGATTGTGAGTTTTCATGTTCCTGGCATCAAAAATGTGTGAATGGAAGCAGTTTATCCACCAAAGAAATCTGATTGGCTTTTTTTGACCCCGCCCCTTTAGTGAATTTGAACCCCAGTCACCCAATGACCGACTAGCAAGTTTGAAGCCTCTGCCATTAACAGTGTAAGAATGGCAGCAGTTCAAATATTACCCTTGAAAATCAATAGGTGAATTTTGATTGGCTGTTGTAGGCCACCTACTTTCCTGAATCTTAATTTCATTCACCCAGTGACCAAGTGTGGCAAGTTTGAAAACCCTGCGATTAACAGTGTAAGAATGGCTGCAGTTTACATTTTCCCATTTAAAATAAATGGCTGAAATTTGATTGGCTGTTTTATGCTCTGCCCACTTTTCCTGGATTTGTAACCATGGTCACCACAAGTGACCAACTGTGCCAAGTGTGGGGACTCTGGCTTGATTACTGTGAGAATTTCCGTCTTTTAAATTTTTTCCATTGACATTAATGGGTGAAATCTGATTTGCTGTTTGTAGCTCTGCCCAGGTGTGCAGTGGGGACGCTCAACCCTTAGAACATATCATCCCAGGTAGTAAGGGATCTGTATACCAAGTTTCATTCAAATTGGTCAAGGTGTTTTCGAGTGATCGCAGCACATAAACACATACACACATACATACATACATAAATCAGATTTTATATATATAGATTACTCTTCATCACGTCATCTGCCTCTTTTCCTCCATTACCTGTTACTATGATTGCAACAAATTATGTACTCGGGGCTTGCTATGGAACCAGAGGCGTAGCTAAGGAGCTATGGGCCCCGATGCAAGTTTTACAATGGGGCCCCCCAAGCACTCTATACATAGCAATTGATACGGCGCACCAAAACCTGCCAATGGCAACTACAGTGTCAGAGGTGCAAGAAAGGGGATGGGGAACAGCTTGTTAATGATTACCACTATACAAAGTATCTATAGAAGTGATTATTATGAGCACAGGACCAATAGAGAGCTAATATTGTAGTTGAGGGAGGGCCCCGATGCGGTGGCTACCTCTGCAACTCCTATTGCTACGCCCCTGTATGGAGCCACTGTCTAACTTTTGAATGTATTGACACTCAGCGATTGTACTGCGCTTGTATTTACATGAGATATCATAGTATATTATTGATTTTGGTGATCTTTAGGCTACCGCTTGCTTTTCTAATTGTTTTGGGGATAAGTCCCTAATAAAACTGTGATTTGTTTGGACAATAAGTGATATTGTTTGGATCATTATTTTTGATATGGGTACTTTCTCTCATAGTTCATGATTCAATTTAATATTATTATTATTATTATTGATTTATAAAGCGCCAACATATTCCGTGGTGCTGTACAAAGTAAGAAACAAACATGGGGTACATAATAATACAGACAATGGTATACACCAATATACAATATACATAATAGTGACAAATTGCTACATTTATGCTGTTTTGTATGATTTGGCTCAATTCGCCAGGAAGCCTCTGGAGGACTCAGAGGATTCCCTCTACTGGGGTAAGTGTCTATTTTTTGTTGTTGTTTTTTTTTTCATCTGGGGTGTGTTGGGAGTTACAACTGCATGTTCTTTATATAGTACTGAGCATTAACACCTCTTGACCAGTAGATGGCATTGCTGCAAAGACTAAGGTTACCAGTTATGTGTGTGTCAGTGTGAGGGAAACTTGTTTATCTTTATCTTCTTTCTGTGTCTCGCCACACAACGGAGATGTGTGCTGTTATAGTTTACTGAAATGCCCTGTATGCTTATAACTTAAAGGAAACCCGAGGTGAGAATAATATGGAGGCTGCCATATTTATTTCTTTTTCAAAGAGACTCTGAAGTCTCATTAAAATCAAGTTTTTATATTAAAAATGCCTTTAACATGATTGCCCTAACTAAAACGCCACATCCCCACACCTGAAATCTACCTAAATCCCCCCAAACTCCCCCTCGCAAAATCCACAACTTTCTTAGTCGTGGATTTTGTTGCCCTGTGTGCTTCCGTGGAAGGCAGAGCATTCAGCTGCAGCTCTGCCTCTACACACGTCTGTCAGCATGTATCTCTGCCTCTCCCCCGCCCCTCTCAGTGAAGGGAGACTGAGAGGGGCGGATGGAGGCGGAGATACGGACTGATAGACGCGCTGAGAGGCAGAGCTGCATCTGAAAGCTCTGCCTCTCATGGAAGCGCTCCCCGCAGTGTGCCCCAGGGAGTTTGGGGGGATTTAGTGAGATTTCAGCCACGGGGATGCAGCGTTTTAGTTAGGGTAATCATGTTAAAGAAATGTTTAAAATAAAAACCAAAGTCCGGTGCGCGCGCAAAGTCGCATAGGGTTTAATGGGCGCTGCACGGTTGTACGAGACTTTGCGCGCGATCGAAACTTATCACGCCTAAACCAAGTTTAGGCGTGATAAGGGGCTTTTCACTGGTGTGCTAACAGTTAGCACGCTTTAATGAATCAAGCCCAGTGTTTGTAATCATGTGACGCGTGTGGAGCGCATTGTGGGAGGCGCCGAGGGACGGACGAAGAAGACGTCAGACAGGTAAGATTGACCCGCCCACCCCGCACAGGTTTACTGGGAGATATCCGGATAGCAACTATCCGGTTATCTCCCGGATCTGGATTTGAGCAGCACTGGTTAGAATGGCCCAGTTAAAGTCCAGATCTAAATCCAATCGAGAATCTGTGGCAAGACCTGAAAACTGCTGTTCACAAACGCTGTCCATCTAATCTGACTGAGCTGGAGCTGTTTTGCAAAGAAGAATGGGCAAGGATTTCAGTCTCTAGATGTGCAAAGCTGGTAGAGACATACCCTAAAACACTGGCAGCTGTAATTGCAGCAAAAGGTCATACCTCCCAACATTTCAATGTCCCAAAACGGGACAATTAGGCCACACCCCTGGCCACGCCCCCAACCCCTAGTCACACCCACCCCAGGTAAAAAAAAAGTTGTTTTTTTTTTAATTGTTAAATTACTCCCAAATGGGAGGGTGCCGGGGTGGTGGTGGTGAGGAGAAGGAGGAGGGGGGTGGCCAGGCAGAGAGAGGGGGGAAAAAAAGACGATCGAGGCACCAGCCCGCCCGGTATGCGGCATGGATGGCCACCGCCGCCGCCATCATTATCCTTCTCCCTCCTCCTAATATGTCCCCCAGTGTCCCCTTCCCCCCGCACAGTAATATGGGCAGCGGAGCGGGCAGTAAGTCTTACCACTGCCTCTCCGCTGCGTACCGGGATCTCCTCTGATCTTCTCGCTTCCTGTGATGTCACAGGAAGCAGGAAGATCAGAGGAGATCCCGGTACGCAGCGGAGAGGCAGTGATAAGACTTACTGCCCGCTCCGACCGCTGCCCATTTTACTGTGCGGGGGGAAGGGGGACACTGGGGGACATATTAGAAGGAGGGAGAAGGATAATGATGGTGGCGGCGGTCATCCATGCCGCATACCGGGCGGGCTGGTGCCTCGGTCAGCTTTTTTCCCCCTCACTCCCCAGCGGCCGGGACCAGGGGGGGGCAGCGCGGGACAGCGGGACGGCCCCCCAAAATCGGGACCGTCCCGCCGAAAACGGGGCGGTTGGGGGCCCTGAAAGGTGGTTCTACAAAGTATTGACTCAGGGGGCAGAATAATTACGCACACCCCACTTTGCAGTTATTGATTTGTAAAAAAATGTTTGGAATCATGTATGATTTTCCACTTTGTATTGGTCTTTCACGTAGAATTGATGCATGTTTGTGGCAGTAATATGACAAAATGTGGAAAACTTCAAGGGGGCCGAATACCTTTGCAAACCACTGTATATAATATGCTGTAAATAATTTTTTACAGCAAAGAACAAATGCTGGGTTTCATTCCGCTTTAAGGGGTAATGATTCATTCCTGCCCCAGACTACATCTCTTCTGCCCCAAACGTCCGTTCTGTGAGGTTATGAAATACATTGTCATGTCATCATTTATTTGTCAGGTGACACAACACACATCCGTTTTCAGAAAGGTATAAATGCTTGCAGGAGGTAAAAATAGCTTCAGAAGCAGCAGCTGCCGGCAGAGAACCTCAGATTGTCTACAGCGATGCTTCTGAGATACAGAGATGATTTATGTTGGCCAGAGGCTTTCCCACACTATACACAGCGCTCAGTGTTGGCCTCACTACCGAGATCAGCACAGGGAGTTTCTGTTATACCTTGCAGTGGCAGAAAGCTTTTGCATTGTCATTTTCTGACACACTTGTAATAACCTAAGGAGAATCCTGTACTTGGGGCCATCTTTCATGGCCAGTTCACAGTGCTCTGCTCAATTGCATTGCAGAATAATTCTGCACAGGCCCGGATTTACCTCACAGGAGCCTACAGGCACAGATGTCCTGGCACCTTAGACTTCACCATCTACGAACCTACAAACCCACCACCAAACTGCACTGCAAGTGTGCTGGCTGTCCCAGCTCTCACTTCCTCTCACTTCCCTTGCCAGTCATAGGTAGCTACAGGCGTTCCTTAGTATTATGTAGCTAAAGGTTGCCCCAATTATTAGGTAGCCAGAGGTATCGTCAGTAGTAAGTAGCTAGAGGTGCCCCCAAGTATTAGGTGGCTAGAGGGCGTACGTTAAAAAGGGGCGCTGGGAAAAAAGGGCGCGGGGTTTTAAACGATAAGCATAGATAACGTTTAAAAATATATTGTACTGTATTTCGTTTAAAATGAATGTTTTATAAAGTTATAAATCATTAAATAATATGCATGAAATCGGCAATTGTAAAAACGTTAATCTTCCGTTTAAAAAGTGAAACGTATGATAACGTTAAAAAAAAAATTACTAAGTAACCCTCCCTGTACCTACCCCTAACCCCTAGACCCCCCTGTTGGTGCCTAAACCTAAGACCCCCCTGTTGGTGCCTAAACCTAAGACCCCCCTGTTGGTGCCTAAACCTAAGACCCCCCTGTTGGTGCCTAAACCTAAGACCCCCCTGTTGGTGCCTAAACCTAAGACCCCCCCTGGTGGTGCCTAAACCTAAGACCCCCCTGTTGGTGCCTAAACCTAAGACCCCCCTGTTGGTGCCTAAACCTAAGACCCCCCTGTGATAAGCATTAATAACGTGTGAAAAAAATATTGTGCTGTTTTTCGTTTAAAAATAATGTTTTAAAAAAGATTGTACTGTTTTTCGTTTAAAAATAATGTTTAAAAAATTATAAATCATAAAATAATGTGTAATCATGAGAAGCAGTTATAAAACAGTAAAAGTCTCCGGGCGCCGCTTATAAAACGTTATTTTTCTCCGGCGCCCTTTTTTCCTGTCAGGCGCCCATTAAACGATATTTATTATGGGAGTGAATGGCGGCGCCCGATTTGTCCACTTGCCTCAGGCGCCCAAATTTACTGTTACCGGCTAGAGGAACCTCAGTATTAGGTAGCTAGAGGTGCCCATGACTGAAGGGAGATCTGGCCAGTGGAATGCTGAGAGCTGGGTGTGTGTGACCTCTCAATTACACTCTCATCAGGACTCTGCATAGGGAAGGAGGGAGGGAGGCGCTCAGGGAGGGGAGTGAGCCGCCTTTTCCATCATCAGGCGTCTGTACGCACGTGCCTACAGTGCCTTATGGTAAATCCGTCCCTGATTCTGCATGTCAACTCACTGCCTATACAGTGCAGTCTATGCACTTTCTTATGTCCTGCTTGTCGGCCTCCTGCACACGTTGCCGAAATCCGGACGGCAACACGTGTAATGTGAACAGGGCCTAAGTATTATATAAGTACATTTTTTTATTATTAATAAAAAGGTATAGCCCCCGCTACCCCCACACCTTATTAGACCCTACATTCAACATATAAGTTGGGTGGCCCCGGAGGCAGAACTGCAAGCGTGGGGACTCCCCCCTTGGTGAATACCAAAACCACATGGCCTCTAAAGGTAAGGGAGTAAAACCAACCCTTCTCTTTTGCAACAACCTTGTCTCACTGTTGAAGTACCTCTGGACTGGGGTAAAATATATTGTATAAAGCCCATGATGGGCTAGAATGCCTTTGAGCAAGGGTCCTGGTGCGGCTGTTTGTTGTCAGGGCCTCCCTGTTCCTGTTCTCCAGTCGTTTTCATATTTGAGAGAATCCTCCAGTCGAATATGAAAAACAGGAAGCTCCCCCTAGTTACAGTGCACAGTTCGGAGATGTGCAGGTGCAAGTTCCTAACCACGCTAGCACAGAGAAAGCAAGCACTACTTCACAAGCACTTTGTTTAACTGCACAGCCTCAGCTCGAAACCTGCTCCCACGCATTGCACAGTAGCTCTGCATCTCTCGGTGGAACTGCTGGGTGGCACAGGAGGAAAGAGGACAGGGAACAGGGAAAGGGGGGGACTCTGACAACAACACGCAGAGCCAGGCCACTTCTGCAAAAGTAATCTAGCCCATCATGGGCTTTCTTTAACAGATTTGAACCCCCTTTTATGGGGTACTTTAACCCATTAGCAGCTTCAATAGAGTTATCTTGCTTAACCTCCCTGGCGTTATGATTATTTCCTGATTTAGGGTGCCTTGCAATTTTTTTCACAAGGTTTTAGACCCTAAAAACATATCAGAGAGAGATCTGCAGCAGCTCCTGCATATAACTCACTCAGGCACGGGATTACGGCTCTGGGCTGCGAATAATAATAATAATAATAGAAGAAGGAGAAGAAGAAGAAGGTACCTGCCGGAAGTTCCAGTGAAATTGCCATTCACACTCTGTGAACGGCGGTTTTACCGATGCACGTTGAATATGCCCCGTAGTGATGGACAAACATTGCAAATCCAGCCTTTCTCAACCTTTTTACCCCGAAGGAACCCTGCAAATACTTTCTTTTGGATCTCAAGGAACTCCTGCAAGTAATTTTTGAATCTCAAGGAACCCCTGGCATGGTCTTTAAAAGCTAATGTGACTATTTATGCCACTACCCCCTATTACAATGCCCTTTATTACAAATGCTTTCTATTAATGTGCCCCCCAATTTAGTGCTGCTTTTTACAGTACCCCCCTATTATAGTGTGCTCACTATCATACTTCCCCCAACCCCCACGATGGGGAAAATGCCAAGGAACCCCTGCAGCAGTGCTGTCTCAACCACTAGGCAAGTAGAAATGTTTGTATGGAGCGCAGGGGGAGGGAGGGACGCAGCTGCACTGAGTAGTAAGAGAAGAAATGCCTCTCAGCTCACTCAGGGATCAGATTACAGCCACAGGATTTCTCGCCTGGAGTGACAAAATGGCTAGAGGCGCACCTGCCCTGCAGAGTACTCATGGAACCCTGAGGTTCCAGGAAACCCTGGTTGAGAAAGCCTGTTGCAAACGTTCGCAATCCTTTCTGCAAAAGTTCACAACCTGAACATTAGCAGGCAGCAGACCCCATTGACTTTAAGAGCAGGCGAACTTTGAAAACCTTCAGGACATATTTACAGCCACAAATTCTTTTAAAAAGTGCTAAAACTGTCCAGAAACATGACTAGTAGCATGGCGGAGGAGAATCAATTTCAAATTGCGCAGTGTGTGTAACACTGCATTACAACAAACTCAACAGTGATGTGATTTTCACAGGACAGTGTGGTCACAAAATATGCTGTTTGCGCAGTGTGGGTCTGGGCCTAATGCTGCACTACAAAGACAGTGATGTTATGTAAATGCTTTGTGTGACAATGTCAGGTGACAGTAAATTCATAGAGTGTGGTGCAGTCACTCAATCACTTTGTTGTAGCACAGTGATGGACTGTATCAGTGATGCAGCCCTACACAATACACTATAATATTGGGTGGTGCACACTATAAGCTAGCTACACGTCACACCACAAACTGCAACAAAAACATTACAGCAGGACCGGTGTGGTGAAATTTTTTGCAACTTTATCAGATTTTGCAACCGGTTGCACTTATTTATAGGTATAGCTATCAGAAAGTGCAACCTAACCATTGACTTTAACCTATCTGTATCAGAAAATGCAACCCAACCAAACCCTATTCTCACACAGAACCCTCCCCTCTTGCTCAACTAATAACCCCCCCTGGAGGGAACAATCCCCCCTCTTGCTCAACTAATAACCCCCCCTGGAGGGAACAATCCCCCCTCTTGCTCAACTAATAACCCCCCCTGGAGGGAACAATCCCCCTTCTAGCTCAACTAATAACCCCCCCCTGGAGGGAACAATCCCCCTTCTAGCTCAATGGGATCTGTGGTTGCAAAAAATTACAGGCGTGTTAACAGAGAGGAGCCACGCCTACACAGTCATACACTGTCCTCTATGGCAAGTTGCAAAATATGATGGGTAGCAAAATTTTTCACTACACCGGTCCTCAAAAGGATTTATTGGATATCTAGCTGATGAACTAAAAGAAGCAGAACCCCTATGGAAGCAGCTATACAACTCTGGATCACACAGTACTGCTATCTATAAGGGGGGCGTGGCTACCACGCTTAGCTAATGGAAGCCTGATCTGTTAGCTCCCTGCCTGAAGTACCCTTAAAGAGGAACTCCAGTGAAAATAATGTAATAAAAAAAGTGCTTCATTTTTACAATAATTATGTATACATGATTTAGTCAGTGTTTGCTCATTGTAAAAGCTTTCCTCTCCCAGATTCACATTCTGACATGTTTTACATGGTGACATTGTTACTGTGGGCAGATTATGTAGCTGGTCTGGCTTTAACAGACAGCTGTAAGCAGCTATTTCCTGTCTGAACATTGTTACATTGTGGCAGTTTGCCCAGAGTACCGTACGGTACCAGAGCCTCTTGTGGGAGGGGTTTCAGCACAAAATCAGTCATACAGCGCCCCCTGATGGTCTGTTTGTGAAAATCATTATTTTTCTCATGTAAAAGTGGGTATCAGCTACTGATTGGGATAAAGTTCAATTCTTGGTCGGAGTTTCTCTTTAAGCGGCATCAAGCTACACAAAAAGTGGGCACTTTCAACTCCACAGCATGGAAGAAATGGAGGTGACACTGGATACTACAAAATCAAGAAAGAATTCCACCTCTAAACCCTGCAAACTGCCTGAAATCTTTGCTGATATGAAGCACAGGGGAGGTGCTGCACATAAAGATGGTGTAGTTTGAAAGACTCCAGAGACTGGGAAAGGTCAGCTGCACGATTACAGGGATCGCTCTCCCCACTCATCACAAAGAGAACACAGACTGGGATACTGTCACTCTCCCAGCTTCAGATTTCTCCTCAGAAATGGACTCTCCCCCTGCACAGAGTCCTGTGGAAGCCATAGCAACAGGGAAGCCCTCAGAAGAAAAGGTAAACAGCAGCTCTCTACACACAGACAGCAGCAGCTGCAGTAAAGTTTCCCTGACAGAGATGCCAGCTTCTGATCAGCCTGTCACACAGGCCTTTATCAAAGACTTAATGTTATCTTTTAAAAGCTCTTTGTTTACAGAGATACAACAAATCACTAACAATCTACAAGTGGCCCTTTCTTCATTAGGAGACAGGGTATCTACTAATGAGGAGCAAATATCAGAGCTCACCTCAGAGCATAATAAAGTCATTGATGTGCTAGATAACACCACAGCTGACATCTTATGGCTAAAGAGGAAAGCAGCTGACATTGAAGACCGCAGTCGCAGAAACAACTTAAAATTCAGAGGGATTAGTGAAAATGTCTGATATGGAAATCATTATTGAAAGGGCTCACCGGCTTCCCAAACCCCTTCATCTGGCAGATAGTATCCCAAGAGATATTATTGCAAACTTTCAGCACTTTTATGTCAAGGAAGAATTGCTTCGCTTTACTAGAGAGAAAGGATGTCTGCCAGAGTCATATAACAATATTCTTCTTTTTGCAGACCTTTCACAAGCCACACTTTCTCATAGGAGATCCCTCATCCCTATCACTAAAGCACTAAGAGAGAGGAAGATTCTCTACAAATGGGGATTCCCTTCTAAACTCATTATTCAGCGAGATGGAAGACACACAATTGTGAATACTTTGGAAGAAGGTTTGAAAGTTCTCAAGCTTTGGAAAATCCCTCCTCCTCCTCCTCCTCTTCCAAGCACAGTTTCCAAAATCAGCCCGTACTGGCAAAAACGCTGACCTTCAGGCTAGGGCCGTTGTTGTGTTTCTGATTTATTTATGCCTGTACTAGGCATTAATAGTTTATTAGGTGAAGACTCTTGTGGAATGTTTCCCGTTCTTTACCTACTGCCCTCCACGCAAAACATGGAGTTTTCAGTTCTGATGTTTATGGTTTATAAGTTACATGAATTCTGTTCTCAGCATGTTCTACTTAACAATGTCCTGTTTGTATTGGTCTCAATGTTCTGCTTCATCTGTCCTGAATTTTCTGGTCTCTTAAAGAAAATGCTTCCCATAGTATCATCTCATCTCTCATTGATATTGATATGGCCTTAAAATTGTTATCCATAAATGCACATGGATTAAACTCTCCCTTTAAGAGGCATCTTGCTTGGAAAGAGGCAACAAACTTTAATACTGATATCCTCTTCCTTCAGGAGACACATTTTGCTTTAGGAAGATCCCCCAAATTTACCCACCCTCAATATGACCTAATTTTAACAAGCAGCTTTAACAAAAAAAAGAGGGGTACTAATTGCTTTTAACAACAGACTTGCTGTCACTATCTGTCAAGAAATTAAAGATGAAAATGGGAGATACATAATCCTTACTTGCAATATAAACAATCAGCCATTTACTTTAGTCAACGTTTATGCCCCTAATGTAGGTCAAAGGGCCTTTTTAAAGCGCATATTGGCTAAAATAAACCAGCATAAAAAAGGCTCCCTCATAATGGGAGGAGACTTCAATTCTCTTATGAATCCAAAGATGGACTCTACATACCAAGGTCCTAGAAAACTTTCAAGTGTGGCAGATCTATTCCACAATGAAGACCTATATGATGCATGGAGGGTACTCCATGGTTCCGAAAAAGACTTCTCCTTCTATTCCAGGGTTCATAAAACGTATTCGAGAATTGATTTTTTTATAATAGACAAATGGTCCTTACAGTCTATTGCAAATGCAAATATCAATCCTATTACCTGGTCGGACCATGCTTCCATTACTTTAGAGATGAACACCTCAGTCCCCATTTCAAACAAACCAAATTGGAGGTTTAATAACTCATTTCTAGTTGATGAACGAAACAAATATTACCTTAAAGATTTATTGAATGAGTTCTTTGAAGTTAACAAATCCACTGAGCTTGGGGAAACAGCTACCTGGTTTGCACATAAGGCTTATATGAGGGGCTTGTGTATTCAGCTAGGCGCAAAATTAAAAAAAATCCGCCAATCTCAAATATCCTCCCTTTTAGAGAAAATAAGTGCTATAGAGTCAACACATAAGATAAATCCATCTCAGGCACTTTCAGTTGAATTATTTACCCTTAGGCAAAACCTTAGCAATTTATTATTATACAAATATGACTTACTATTACAAAAAAGAAAGCTACTATTCTATTCTCAGAGTAACAAGGCCAGCACTTTACTAGCAAAGCAACTGAAAAGGAAGATAATGAAAACCAAAATTCCCCTACTGATTCACCCAACTACAGGCAAAACCCTCAAAAATCCCAAGGAAATTGCTGATGCATTCAGTGATTTTTACACGTCTTTGTACAACCTGCAAGGGGACACTATGACCCCTCAACCAACTGATCAAAAAATTCAGCTATTCCTTGATTCTATATCTCTTCCTACTCTTTCTCCATCACAACTGGAAGAGCTTAATGCGCCCATACATACTCATGAAATCTTGAAAATAATAAAAGGGCTAAAGCCAAATAAGTCCCCTGGACCAGATGGTTTTACTAACGAATATTATAAACATCTTCAATATATTCTTGCCCCTCAATTAGTAACCCTATTTAATTACTATATTTCCACAGGCAAAATGCCAGCTGAAGCACAATTAGCAAACATTGCGGTAATATTGAAACCAGGCAAATGTGGTAGCTGTCCAGCCAATTACAGACCCATATCTCTACTGAATGGAGACACAAAGCAATTTGCAAAAGTCATTTCTACCAGACTACTGAATATACTTCCAGTATTAATAGATCAAGATCAAGTTGGTTTTATTAGAGGTAGGCAGACATCTGATGGGACAAGGAGGGTGCTTAATCTACTCAGGTATACAGAAATTTCTCAAAGGCCTTCTCTGTTCCTAGCTTTGGATGCAGAGAAGGCCTTTGATAGGATACATTGGGGACTTATGGCTGACGTTTTAAAAAGGTTCGGTTTCATGGGTAATATATTAAAAGCGATATTATCCTTATACTCCAGCCCAGCAGCATCTGTTAATATATCTGGCTTTCCCTCTAAGCAGTTTAAAATTTCCAATGGAACAAGGCAGGGGTGTCCCCTCTCACCATTAATTTTTGTCCTCTTGATGGAAACTCTTGCGGTAAAAATAGGATCTACTTCTGCAATCCAAGGCATTAATGTTATGGGAGAAATCCACAAAATTGGACTTTTTGCAGATGATGTCATTGTCACAATAGAAGATCCTATAACATCTCTTTCTCAGGTAAAAAGTATACTAAGGCCATTTTCAGAGGTTTCCTATTACAAGGTTAACGAAAATAAATCTTTTCTGTTAGGTAAAAAGAATCAACTAAACAACAAATTAGTAGACTTTTTCCATTTTCCTGGACAAAATCCGCTATAAATTATCTTGGTATTCAAATTCCTCTAAAAACATCTGATCTATATAAACTCAATTATATACCCCTTATAAAGAAAATAGAGGAGGTCCTGACCTCACTATGTAAATTTGAACTATCGTGGCTTGGTAGAATTGCTGCATTTAAAATGCAAATCTTACCCAAACTTACATATATTTTCAGGGCAGTGAATATCCCTGTTAAAAAAAGTTTCTTCGATGACTTACGTAAGATCATAGCCAAATATATTTGGAAAGGGAAAACGCACAGGATTGCATTCAGTACAATGTTGATTTCTAAAGATAAAGGGGGGATAGCCTTGCCTTGTATGGAATCTTATTATTATTCTTCTATATTAGATGTATCCAAGGATTGGTGGATATCCCCAATTAAGAAGAAATGGGTCAATCTGGAACACAGAATACTAAGCAGGTCATTAACAAATTCCCTATACCTCCCTCTGATCAATATGCCTACTAAATCAAATTCTTACCCAACAATACAAGCTACTTTTGAAGCATGGAGATATTTTATAGGTAAACTACCATCTTCCTCTTTGGACCCTAGGCCCAAGGTCCCACTAGAAGTTCTTAAACTTTTGATACACAATGTTAATCTTTCACCTTGGTTGAAGTGTAACATTACTTATCTAAATGACATAATGCATGAACAATCACTGATCCCCTTTGCAGAATTACATAATAGATTCAAACTTGACAACAAAGAGAAATTTACCTTCCTGCAAATTAAACATCTAATTAATAAAGATTCATTAAGAATCTGTAACCTCCCTCCTGAGATTATTTCCTTTATTGAATGCCCAACTAGTCTAAAGGAAGGTACGTCATTTTGGTATAACAAGTTGGTTCATAAACATTCTAAAAGGCTAAATAAATATGCTGAATTGTGGAGTAAAGATATAGGTGTTTCAATTAGTACTGTGCAATTGATCTCAGGGATAAAAAACATTAAAACATTTTCCCACTCTATGACTCACCAGGAGACCTGGCATAAAATTGTTATGAAATGGTACATGACGCCTCATAAAATCGCTCATTTCTCTCAAGACTCCTCCTCCTTATGCTGGAGGAATTGTGGGCAATCAGGTACTCTATTTCACATCCTTTGGAATTGTCCTAAAATAAAGACATTTTGGGACCTCATTTTCAATCTCATTGAGCAATACTCAGGCTTTAATGTTCACCCTTGCCCTCTCTTAGCCCTTTTGCATATTGGTTTAGAGAAATTTCCTGTTCAATTTAGAGTTACTATAACCCATGTTATATGTGCAGCCAGACACTTGATTATATCAAATTGGAAATCTGAAGATATTCCCACTTTCTCTCACCTCAAAAACCTGATTCAGCAAAATCTTTTCTTAGAAAAATCCCTTACAGCAAGATTATCTCCTCAAACGAATACAAATCTTTGGTTAATAGACTGGTCTTTAATAAAGGTACAAACCCCCTGAACTATCGATAGTAACCATGCTTATTAAAGAGACAACATGCAAATGGGTAAAAGATAATTAGATTGTTAATAAATATTTATTAGTTTTATCACTATATATCTGTTATTTATAGTTATAGAGTCCAGAAATTCTACTTAATCTAGTACTTACAAGGCTTCAGAAAGTAGAATAAAAAAAAAAAAACATTAAGAGGCCATAGGTATACAAGTTCTAATACAGAAAATATTAAATTCCTCAAAAGACTGAGACTAATTAGCAACTTTTTGATTTAATTCCTTTTGTTTTTGTTTTTTGAATACTTATTTCCAGTTTTCCTATTTATAGTTAGATCCATGTTTCTCCTATAAATATTTGTAATATGTAGCACTTGGTTAGCAATAAAGCACATGCGATATGATCTGGTTCTCTACAACACTTGCCAAACTAGTATAAAACTAACATACATTTTTCTAGTCATTTCTCTAATTCAAAGCATTTATATGGTATTTTGACTTGGATGAACCAATTCTGGTCTTGGTTGTCCATTAAAATGCACCTGCTGGATCTGCAGCCCAAGTGGCCAAGTAAATGCAGCTCTGACAGGATAGACGCATCATATTAATCTTTATTTAGATATGTTTTTAATATACGTGTTACAGATATTGTTGACTAGTGATTTCTATGTCTTTTCAGTCACATGTACTTACTATAAGAATGTTGACTTTAAATTGTTAAAGCAATTGTTCTATATCTTCAGTTGCGATGTATGTATGTAAATGCACAAAAAACCCAATAAAAATCTAATGTTCCAAAAAAAAAGTACTGCTATCTATATCTGTCCCTCAATCAGCAGCACAGCTTTCCCTACTCTGACTCCAGGCAGACTGTACAATGGCCTCCAGGTTTGTTTCTTTTATAGAGGGGGTGTGGTCTGTGTGGTAAAAACATAGCTCCTAAGGCCTGGTTCACTAGTGTGAAGAAACGTTCAATTTTCTCATTGCGCCCAATGCAGCGCTTCAGCTTCCAATTGGTGCTGAAGGAAACATGTGTTCCGATCAGCGGATTGTGCGGAACGGATCCATTTGGATGGATGTGAACAGATCCACAGGTTAACATTGGATCCATTTGCATCCGTTAGGATCCGTTCCATTCCGATCCGGGAACTGAGGGCCCGTTTCCACTATCGCGAATTCGCATGCATTTGCCGCATGCGAATTCGCATAGCCAATACAAGTGGATGGGACTGTTTCCACTTGTCAGGATTCCTTTGCGTTTTTCCGTGCAGAAAAAATCTGCACTACAGAGCCATCAGAATTCGCATACCGCAATGCGAATCGCATACAATGTATTTAATAGGGGTTTTCGCATGCGGCATTGGTATGCGAATTTGCATGCAATTTCGCATGGAATCAATGGAAAAGCATACAGGCACTGCCATGGTTAAATTCGCATACATCGCCATCCATGCGAAATCATATGCGAATTTGCATGAAAATTTGCATACAACCGCATGCAAAATTCGCATCTGTATGCAAATTTTTACAGCGGCGATTCCCACCGCACAAGTGGAAACAGGCCCTGAATGTTTTTTAACGCCAGGGTGAACCAGGCCTAACTGTGCCATTTTTGGAGGGACAGTCCCTCTTTGGGAACCAGTCCCTCTGTTCCTCTTTCTTCCTCATTTGTCCCTCTTTCAGGGCTCATGTACAGATCTGTGTAAATGTGCTGAAATTCTACTGAAAAATGTGTTTGACTCTAAACTGTATTCCCATCACTTTAATGTATATATTTCTTATTTTTAAATGTTAAAAAGAAGTAAAACTACTGATGATAGAGAGGACCAGTGTGGTTTGAATGATAAAACTACATCTTTTGCTTCTGAATTACTTGTGAAATGCATGATGAGGGATGGGGTGGAGGCGGGGTTAGGGGTGTGGTAGGGGCGTGCCTTAAAGCATCCCTCTTTCTTATCACAATCTCTCTAACAATGTTGGGAGGTATGGGTAAAGATGCTTAAAGTTAACCAGAGACGAAACACCCTCATGTATTTTACCATATACGTATATCAGTGGGAACATTAGAGAAAACACCTACCCTGCTCTCTGTTTCATCTTTCACTGCTCAGCCTGCTTGTTATCAGCCCTGATAAAATCCATGCTCAGTCTGGCTTTGCTCAGGAATCATTATAGCTGAGTCTGTCTTCTCTGATGTCTTTTCAAGCCCAAGCCTGCTACCTCCTGGCTCTGCTTTCCTGTTCTGTATATTTGCAGCATCACAGAGAGCTGTTATGAGATGGGAGGAGCTGCTAATGTAAGTGTATATTGAAAAACTTTTTTTTATCTAGTCATAAGAGGTTTTTAGAAATGAGGATTTCATTTTGCACACAGCCCACTAAATAATATGCTTTTCTGATGAACTGTGTTTTGCATGGAGTTTTAGTAAAAAAACAAACCAAAAAAAAAACACAAAAAAACAGCACACCAGAGCGGTGAAAATACCAGGTATAGTATTTATTTTATAAAATCTATCGGGGAATATGTTTATTTTGTGCCAAAGCGTTCATCTCTGGTTTCCTTTAATTGTCTGTCCTGTGCCAAATGACTTATTACCATTATTTATTGTATTGAAGTGCCGACATACTATGCAGCGCTGGACAATAAATAGGAATACATAGAATGTAAGCAAGAGGTGACAGACAGAGAGGTAGCAAACGGTTCTAAACCATAGCACAAGGTTATACATGCAAACGGTATAAAAAGCATGACCAATCTGGTTTGATCAAACTATTGTTGTTCACCGTGAACTGTCTGCCGGTGGCCATGTTCATCCATTACTAATGCCCAGTTGTGTATTATCAGCAGCCCAGTCAGTAGGTTTTACGAAGTGCAGTCATGCAATTCACCAGAGAAATAGCAGGTGGCACCGTCTTGCCAGGCAGGCATCATCACTCCACAGATAGTCCTTTGTCCCAAACAAATTCTGAAATCTCTCAAAATGTACTGTGCTGCTATTGTTGTACGGGAGAAACAAGAGAGGTGTGTGCTCAGACCAGTCACATATTTTTGTTATTACGTGTTACAATATTGTATAAACTGTTTAAGTTGTCTAATCTTTAAAACAACCAAAAAATGCTAATGCTGTCTGCCTTAAAATTGATTGAATTTGCCTGGGAGATTGAATTTGCCCAGAAACTGCCTGGGAGTCCAACTGAGACAAGGCTAATCCCTCCAAAAGCGAGGCCAGGATATGCCCTATAGTTGCCTTCTAAGTGTTGATTGATCTACTGAAAGAGAAGCTGTCAGCCATAATATCTCAGGAAAAAAAACACATATATACAGTGGTGTGAAAAACTATTTGCCCCCTTCTTGATTTCTTATTCTTTTGCATGTTTGTCACACTTAAATGTTTCTGCTCATCAATAACCGTTAACTATTAGTCAAAGATAACATAATTGAACACAAAATGCAGTTTTAAATGATGGTTTTTATTATGTAGTGAGAAAAATAACTCAAAACCTACATGGCCCTGTGTGAAAAAGAAATTGCCCCCTGAACCTAATAACTGGTTGGGCCACCCTTAGCAGCAATAACTGCAATCAAGCGTTTGCGATAACTTGCAACGAGTCTTTTACAGCGCTCTGGAGGAATTTTGTCCCACTCATCTTTGCAGAATTGTTGTAATTCAGCTTTATTTGAGGGTTTTCTAGCATGAACCGCCTTTTTAAGGTCATGCCACAACATCTCAATAGGATTCAGGTCAGGACTTTGACTAGGCCACCCAAAGTCTTCATTTTGTTTTTCTTCAGCCATTCAGAGGTGGATTTGCTGGTGTGTTTTGGGTCATCATTGTCCTGCTGCAGCACCCAAGATCGCTTCAGCTTGAGTTGACGAACAGATGGCCGGACATCCTCCTTCAGGATTTTTGGGTAGACAGTAGAATTCATGGTTCCATCTATCACAGCAAGCCTTCCAGGTCCTGAAGCAGCAAAACAACCCCAGACCATCACACTACCACCACCATATTTTACTGTTGGTATGATGTTCTTTTGCTGAAATGCTGTGTTATTTCTACGCCAGATGTAACGGAACACGCACCTTCCAAAAAGTTCAAGTTTTGTCTCGTCGGTCCACGAGGTATTTTCCCAAAAGTCTTGGCAATCATTTAGATGTTTTTTTAGCAAAATTGAGACGAGCCTTAATGTTCTTTTTGCTTAAAAGTGGTTTGCGCCTTGGATATCTGCCATGCAGGCTGTTTTTGCCCAGTCTCTTTCTTATGGTGGAGTCGTGAACAATGACCTTAATTGAGGCAAGTGAGGCCTGCAGTTCTTTAGATGTTGTCCTGGGGTCTTTAGTGGCCTCTCGGATGAGTTTTCTCTGCGCTCTTGGGGTAATTTTGGTCGGCCAGCCACTCCTGGGGAGGTTCATCACTGTTCCATGTTTTTGCCATTTGTGGATAATGGCTCTCACTGTGGTTCGCTGGAGTCCCAAAGCTTTAGAAATGGCTTTATAACCTTTACCAGACTGATAGATCTCAATTACAGTACTTTTGTTCTCATTTGTTCCTGAATTTCTTTGGATCTTGGCATGATGTCTAGCTTTTGAGGTGCTTTTGGTCTACTTCTCTGTGTCAGATAGCTCCTATTTAAGTGATTTCTTGATTGAAACAGGTGTGGCAGTAATCCGGCCTGGGGGTGACTACAGAAATTGAACTCAGGTGTGATAAACCACAGTTAAGTTATTTTTTAACAAGGGGGGAAATCACTTTTTCACACAGGCCCATGTAGATTTGGAGTTTTTTTTCTCACTAAATAATAAAAACCATCATTTAAAACTGCATTTTGTGTTCAATTATGTTATCTTTGACTAATAGTTAACGGTTTTTGATGAGCAGAAACATTTAAGTGTGACAAACATGCAAAAGAATAAGAAATCAGGAAGGGGGCAAATAGTTTTTCACACCACTGTAAGTAGATAAATACTTGCTCTACTGTTACATAACATATGTATTGCACTAAAACAAATACCTGCGCCTTCAATAGTAAAATACTACAATACTTTAATAAAACCGTCTCACAGCACAATAAATCAAATAGATACAGTAAATAAGCTCCTTGCACACACACATACAGATCACATTACCACTCAGGGTCCAACAATACTTCCTGCTAGGTTTCCTATTGTGGCAATCTATCTATCTATTAATAGTGCACTATTGAGCCCCCAATTCTATTCTGATAGATAAAAAACTTTTTTAGAAACAAACATATTGCTGCTATTTTATCTCATCTAGAGATCTTATGAATTACCAAAGGGATCTATCAGAATAGAATTGGAGGCTCAATAGTGCACTATTGATAGATAGATAGATAGATAGATAGATAGATAGATAGATAGATAGATAGATAGATAGATAGATAGATTGCCACAATAGGAGACCTAGCAGGAAGTATTGTTGGACCCTGAGTGGTAATGTGATCTGTATGTGTGTGTGCATGGAGCTCATTTACTGTATCTATTTGATTTATTGTGCTGGGAGACGGTTTTATTAAAGTATTGTAGTATTTTCATGGCCGGATTTCTGGCAAGGCCACATAGGCCATGGCCTAGGGCTCCAGATAAACAAGGGGCGGCCTGCAGACAGTGGGCATTATTTGCAGGGCATTATTTGCAAGTGTCCAAACAAATGAAAGGGGTCAGGATAACTGCACTATTAGTACCAGCTGGCATCTGCCTGTGCTGTGCTACAGGCAGCTGCAGTCCGTTAACCAAACGTTTGTGAACAGTGTGTGACTAGCAAAAAGCCAGACCTTGTCCAATGACATAGCAGTAGCTGCAGGCAGTTACAGAAGGCCGGGTCTCACACACTTGGGGTGGGGGATGAAAGGACCAGGGGCAGCACCAGCAAATAGTACAGAATACAGAAAGCAGCCTCTCACAGTACCCATTTCTTAATTATTGATTGGCCAGCGCTGTTACCCTGAAAACAGCAGTGGGTACAGGACTCACTTTTACGTGTTGCTGACCCCACCCAATGTCCAATTGTGAGCCACTTTTGACAATGTGTGTGTGGTGGACAGCTCCCACCACGCCCATCACCTGTAGATCGCTTGATTGACCAGTTCCCAGTGAGACGTGATTGATTCACTTCATATTGCCATGGAGACCTCGGCACTAGCCGCAATAGAGGACACCAGCGGCCCAAAAATGTTTGGGTGGATGTGTGTGTGGAGAGAGGTGGTAGGATACGGTTTCGGTTGGGGCGGCTGGTAATAGTCGGCCTTGGGCGGTAAGAAGTACAAATCCGGCCCTGAGTATTTTACTATTGAAGGCGCAGGTATTTGTTTTACTTTAATTTTTATCAAGGTGGGGATGAGAGTTAACCTCTTGTATACTTTTGCAGCCTCTTAGAATTACTACACCCTTTCAGCGCCACAACTTGAATACTGTTTATGTATTGCACTGTCCACAATTTTTCTTTTAGGGACTTTTCTATAGTAAAAAAAAAAATCCTTTTTAGAATCTTCCATTGTATATGTGTCTTGAATCCAATCCTGACATAATTTCCCCCCTTACTCTGTCTCTGTATCGTTGCCTGCCCCCTCCCAGTCTTCAGACACTCCCACCCAGCTCTGCAGTAGAAAGTACATTGTCTCAGCATGAGAAATATTGGCCTATCGGAGAGGATTAGAGGTGTGGAAGAAGAAAACAGGAGGTAAAGAGGCTTCAGCCAATCAGGCTGCATTAGTTAAGTCTGAGGGGAAAGTAAAGAAGAAAAAAAGAAAACCCAGCATGCCCTGCAACTTCCTTTGTGCAGCAGATGTACCAAATAAGAGCCAGGGAAACTGGGGAATGTTGTTTTATGGAGAAGAAAAATAAAAGTGATTTTTAACTTTTGGCTTGCCTGGTTAGCATCCTTATTACTCATTTACCAGATAAAAATAAAGAATTGATTTTATGCCCAACAGTTACTCTAAGGCTCTATATTTGGGTGAGTCATCTTTGTGGGTGTGGTGGAGGCTACACTCTACAACTTCACAGACCCGTTCTCCTCCATCTGGATCTTTTTTAGATGATTTTTTTGGGGAACTTACTTGGAACGTAAGTGACTGTGGCCCATAAGCAATTCAGTTTTTCTCCTGAGTTTTCTCCTCAGTGATATTTTTTAACTTAATAAAATACCTTTATATCACCAGCAAACAAGAAAGTACTCAAAATAATTTTGATAGGACTTTTTCACCTACATTTTGGTAGTTTTTCAATTGCAGAGGGCTGAAAAGTTAGTTTAAAAAAATGAAGACAAAAAATGATCTCCTAGGAGAAAACGTTGGAGATAAAAATGAATTGGATATGGGCCAGTGAGTGTGGAGAAATTGAATGTCTTCAGCTCAGAAGTCATGACACCTCATAGGACTGTAAATAAGTGTTTGAACCACATACTCAGCCAGAGTGACCTAGTTGTACTTGTTACATATAAAGACGAGGGGCTCATCTGCTGATCCAGATGTAATCCCAGTAAAGGGGATCAGAATCACAAGGTAGTATTTTAAGGTACAACATATAACATAAGTGTGCTCACTCATAATATCTATTGGCAAAGTTAATTGGTACAAAAAGAACAAGAAGGACACCTGTAAGGAGAAAAACAGCCCCTGGAGGTACTTACCTAGGCCTCTGGATCCTAATGAGGCTCCCATCATCCTGCTTCTGCCCGTGCGATCCAGTGCAGAGACCCCCAAACCTCCCACAAGCAAAACAATCCCGTGACGCACCTCACCCGGGCTCACTTGCAGCTTACGGCTCGGGCTCCAGCGGATATAGCAGAGCCCAATCAGATCTGCTCTACTGCACAGACGCAAACAGAGCTGAGACAAGGTCCTGCAGCACCCAAGACTGAGACTCCAAAGTGCGCCCCACCATCCCTCCCACCCCAGCCGTCACACACTGATTGCTATTAGACTAAGAGGTGCCCTAGGACCCCAACTGCTTAATCTCTAGTTATCTGGCTTGCAGTTACTGCCATGTATCCCCTTTTATTTCTCTCTGCTTCAAACACAATCCTCTATAATAAAACCCCTGTTTCTCTGCGTCACGCTGTCCCTGTGTAGCTTGGTGCGTGCTTTTTGCTACTGCGCATGTGCGCAGCATGGACCCGGCCTCACAGAGACAGGAGGATAGGGGCAAGGGAGCTGGGCAGGCGTGTGAGCAGGCGGACAGGTGTGCAGTGGGTGCGCGCACAGTAACATGCAGAGGGCGGCAGCGGCGAGAAACAGGCCCTAGAGCCCGTGAGTTTTGTGCGACCTCCTACACTGCGCCCTGAGGCTGGAGCCTCTCTTGCCTCTGCCTCGGCCCAGCCCTGGACGCGAACCATCTGCGTCTCGGCAGTAGAGCAGACCAATCAGGCTCAGCTATTTCCACTGGAGCCTGAGGCGTAAACCCCTAGTGTGCCCGCGTAAGGTACGTCACAGCATTGTTTGGGTTGTGGACGGCGGATGGCTACTACACCCGCATGCACCGCCGATAAGCTTGTCGTTATCGGTGGATTTTCAGGGGGTGCCAATGCTGAAACACCTCTACATAGGAAGTATCACGCTGGTGCGTGATGAGCTAGCGTTAGGTACGTGAGGTAGCGTACAGGTACATACAACAATAGTGCAGAGCGTGGTCAAAACTGGCTAAGGTCAAGTTCAGGTCAGAGATATCTAGGTACAAGGCAGTAAGCTAAATCGTAGTCAAATGTTCAAGCAGGATCATACACGTGAGTCAGATGTCAGTCGTATTGCAAGGATTAAGCAGTAACAGAGTCAGGGACAGGCCGAGTCGGTAACGTAAATCAGATGGCAGCGGTACAGAAGGACTAGACAAGAGCGAGGTCAGGAGGCAAGTGAGATATCGGTACACAGAATATATACAATATGATGTTACAATAATATTACGAGAATATATACAAAAATAATAAAGACTGACTAACTGGAGTACATATATACTGTGTGTCTACACAATATATCAATGTAGCTCAAAGTAGCTAGCTCCACCTAGAACCAGCGAACTGATTAGTATCAAGGTCAGCAAGCACTGAATGCTCTGGCCTTATATACAAAATTACCCAACCAGTAGTCACTCCCATTTGGTGATGTCACTTAGTGACAGCACCTGCAGTCATCCTAGATCCTCCTCCTCCTGAGCCTATAAGGGTCAATCGAACTTGCGCGCGGCCCAAAGGTTGCATGACGTACGCGCGAGTTAGAAGACACCGCCGGAGGGATGCTGACTCCAGCGCAGAAGGCCCAAGTAAGCATCCCATAGAGGCACTTTTTTTCATTACAGGTTTACTTTTAAAACGCATTAAATCTAAAAATGATATCCTCCTTTTTACATCTGCTTGTTTATTGGCTCCTGTGATCTTAGAAAGGGGCCTTTTCAGAAAGTTAATCTTTTTTTAAACTGTCTGTAAAAATATTTGAAGCTCATGCAAATATGAGCGTGACGTGCAAACAAGAGATGTTTGTATAGTGCTTGTGAACAGCTTTCAGAGCTCAATGAAAGGAAGTTAGTGAAAGGTTAATAAAGTATGAAGAAACAAAAAAAGTTTGACTGCTGCACTCGCACTCACCAGACAAATGGGAGCAGGGAAATCAGTTGCCATAGTCCAGTTACAAATAAAGAAATGTCCTGCTGCACCAGATGATAAGGTGAAGTAGAAAATTCTTTATTCTTTAATCCAACATTATAGCATACAGATAAAAGCTCATGCGTATCGGAGAGACATAACTTGTCTAGCCTCCACCAGATCAAGGATTGGATCAATCATACTCGAACAGCTATTGGCCGATACCTGGCAGCTTGATTTATTATTAGGGTTTAATCCCTAATTCGTCTGGCGAGTGCAGCAGTCAAACTTTTTTCGGATCTCCATACTTTATCAACCTTTCACTAACTTCCTTTCATTGAGCTCTGAAAGCTGTTCACAAGCGCTATACAAACATCTCTTGTTTGCACGTCATGCTCATATTTGTATGAGCGTGACGTGCAAACAAGATTATTATTATTAGGGTTCATCCCTAATCAGGGCCGGATTTACCATAAGGCACTGTAGGCTTGTGCCTACAGGTGTCTGATGATGGAAAGGCGTCTCGCTCCCCTTCCCCAGCGCCTCCCTCCCACCTTACCTATGCAAAGTCCTGAAAGTATAAATGAGTTACATTCCACTGACCATCTCTCTTAAAGAGAAATTGTGACCAAGAATTGAACTTCATCCCAATCAGTAGCTGATACCCCCTTTCCCATGAGAAATCTTTTCCTTTTCACAAACGGACCATCAGGGGGCTCTGTATGGCTGATATTGTGGTGAAACCCCTCCCACAGGAAACTGTGAGGACCATGGTCCTAGCAGTTTCCTGTCTGTGAACATCATTGCATTGTGGGAAATAACAGCTGTTTTAGTGTTTACAGCTGTTTCCAACTGCCAATAAAGCAAGCAGCATCTCCTGTCACTGATATCACCTGCCAGCAGTAAAAATGTCACCATGTGATAAATGTCAGAATATAAATCAGGGATAGGAAAGAATATACAATGGGCAAACACTGACTAAATCATTTATACATAATTATTGTAAAAATTAAGCTCTTTTTTATTACATTATTTTCACTGGAGTTCCTCTTTAAATCGGGGGCACCTCTAGCTAATAGCTTAATACTAATACCAAGGATACCTCTGGCTACCTAATGCTAAGCGACACCTGTAGCTACCTAGGACAGGCAAGGGAAGTAGGGGAGCAGTGACAGCTGGGCCAGCTAGCACACTTGCGGGTGTGGTTCAGCGAGTGTTTGTAGGTTCATGGAGGGCGAGATCTAGGGTGCATGGACATCTGTGCCTATAGGCTCATGTGATGTTAATCCGGGCCTGTCCCTAATAATAAATCAAGCTACCAGGTATCGGCCAGTAACTGTTCAAATATGATTAATCCAATCCTTGATCTGGTGGAGGCTAGACAAGTTATGTCTATCTGATACGCATGAGCTTTTATCTGTGTGCTATAATGTTGGATTAAAGAATAAAGTATTTTCTACTTCACCTTATCATCTGGTGCAGCAGGATATTTCTTCGTTTGTAGTTGATAAAGTATGTTTACAAACTAGAGGAAAGTAGGCAAGTGCTCACAGTACTAAGTACACACCCAGGGGCGCTTCTAGCCATCTTGGCACTCCAGGCGAGAAAACCTGTGTTGCCCCCCCCCATGGTACCCTGACACACTCCCCCATCCTCCTCTTGTGGTTCCTCCCTATGAAAATAATCGTGATGCGGCTGCGTTTCACTGGAAAATAATCATAATTCAGCTGCCACCCTGCTCTGCATGCCACAGACCCCGCAGGCTGAGTCCTAGGTTTGAACATTGGTTAGGGCAAAACCTGCATGGAGTTACTATCTTCCCCAGGAATTCATTTAGGCACTTCATATTCCCCAACATCCCTAAAACACACAACTGGTTTCTCCCAAAACAATCCTATATTGAAAATATTAGACTTTAACTATGGTGGGATTAGATTGTGAGCTCCTCTGAGGACAGTCAGTAACATGACTATGTACTCTGTAATGTGCTGCAGAAGATGTCAGTGCTATATAAATACATAATAATAATATGGTAGGACATTAGACTATGCCTATGGTAGGATTAGAGTGTGAGCTCCTCTGAGGACAGTCAGTGACATGACTATGTACTCTGTAATGTGCTGCAGAGGATGTCAGTGCTATATAAATACATAATAATAATATGGTAGGACATTAGGCTATGACTATGGTGGGATCAGATTGTGAGCTCCTCTGAGGACATTCAGTAACATGACTATGTACTCTGTAATGTGCTGCAGAAGATTTCAGTGCTATATAAATACATAATAATAATATGGTAGGACATTACACTATGACTATGGTGCGATTAGATTGTGAGCTCCTCTGAGGACAGTCAGTAACATGACTATGTACTCTGTAATGTGCTGCAAGAGATGTCAGTGCTATATAAATACATAATAATAATATGGTAGGACATTAGACTATGACTATGGTAGGATTAGAGTGTGAGCTCCTCTGAGGACAGTCAGTGACATGACTATGTACTCTGTAATGTGCTGCAGAAGATGTCAGTGCTATATAAATACATAATATTAATATGGTAGGACATTACACTATGACTATGGTAGGATTAGAGTGTGAGCTCCTCTGAGGACAGTCAGTGACATGACTAGGTACTCTGTAATGTGCTGCAGGAGATGTCAGTGCTATATAAATACATAATAATAATATGGTAGGACATTACACTATGACTATGGTGCGATTAGATTGTGAGCTACTTTGAGGACAGTCAGTGACATGACTATGTACTCTGTAATGTGCTGCAAGAGATGTCAGTGCTATATAAATACATAATAATATGGTAGGACATTACACTATGACTATGGTAGGATTAGAGTGTGAGCTCCTCTGAGGACAGTCAGTGACATGACTATGTACTCTGTAATGTGCTGCAGGAGATGTCAGTGCTCAGGGGCGTAGCAATAGGGGGTGCAGAGGTAGCGACCGCATCGGGGCCCTTGGGCCAGAGGGGCCCCGAAGGGCCCTCCCTAAAGACAGTATTAGCTCTCTATTGGTCCTGTGCTCATAATAATCACTTCTATAGATACTTTAAATAGTGGTAATCATTAACAAACTGTTCCCCATCCCCTTCTTGCACCTCTGACACTGTAGTTGCCATTGGCAGGTTTTGGTACGCCATATCAATTGTTATGTATAGAGTGCTTGGGGGGGCCCCATTGTAAAACTTGCATCGGGGCCCACAGCTCCTTAGCTACGCCACTGTCAGTGCTATATAAATACATAATAATAATATGGTAGGGCATTAGACTATGACTATGGTAGGATTAGATTGTGAGCTCCTCTGAGGACAGTCAGTGACAGGACTATGTACTCTGTAATGTGCTGCAGGAGATGTCAGTGCTATATAAATACATAATAATAATATGGTAGGACATTACACTATGACTATGGTAGGATTAGAGTGTGAGCTCCTCTGAGGACAGTCAGTGACATGACAATGTACTCTGTAATGTGCTGCAGGAGATGTCAGTGCTATATAAATACATAATAATAATATGGTAGGACATTAGACTATGACTATGGTAGGATTAGATTGTGAGCTCCTCTGAGGACAGTCAGTGACATGACTATGTACTCTGTAATGTGCTGCAGGAGATGTCAGTGCTATATAAATACATAATAATAATATGGTAGGGCATTAGATTATGACTATGGTAAAATTAGATTGTGAGTTCCTCTGAGGACAGTCAGTGACATGACTATGTACTCTGTAAAGTGCTGCAGGAGATGTCAGTGCTATAACAAAACTTAATTATCACTTGTATATGAACAATTATCCATTATTGTATCTTTGTAAGAACCTTATAAACCATTGGGAGATCTACAATTACCAGCATTTCTTTGTGAAGATGAACTATAATTCCATACATGACACATACATAATCACAGTAGGACATGCTGGTACCTGTAGTTCCCCAGTGTGCACTGCAGTCTATGATTTGGTCAAAGAATAGGCAGCCTGATCAGCATCTTATACAGCAAGTCACTCTATTCACATCCTGAGGTCTGATGACCTGGTCTCCTGCTGTGCTTCCCCCTCCCTGAGCTGCAGCCAGAATTTAACCTTTTGTGTGCTCAATCAGTGACTAATGCTTTTCATTTAGCTAGCAGTCCTGCTATTCACATGGTACCTTATCAGTCTGGAAGCCATCACATTCAGGTGATTGGGTCTGGTGAGGATATAAAAATGTCCCTAGTGCTGCAAAGTCAGTGCCCAGTAACGTAACTGTCTGGGGATTGATTTTCGCTAGCTGGAGCTCTGCACTCCTGGCATGTCTTTCATGCCTTGTTATTACCTCCTCCAACAGACATGCTCTTCTGCTGTGTTTATGTTTCCTCTTTGGCACAGGGAGGGGCGGGAGCCTCCAGCAGTCACACAGACACACTCTAGATCTGGAGATAACACCAACATTAGGGAATGCCATACAAAGTGTTGTAGACAAAAGTTTGTAGATTCCTTATTTGAGGCTGAACAGTAGAGGCTTTCATTAGAACTTTTTATCTCCGTTCCCTGAGTTTTCAGCCTCTAAGGACAGGAAAAATAAACTTTTTTTCCCTCAAAGCCAAGCCGCCCTGCAATAAATCTGGAGCTCTAGGCAATTAGCTGGTCAGCTGGTCTCTAGGAGCGCCTCTGTACACACCTGTATGCTTATGTAGAGCTACTGAACCAGTTATTAGGGGACTATTCATAAACATGCATTGTGCTAACACTTACGTGCAGATCATAAACTGGTCTTCACATCCCAAACAGGGGTGTGACCTCCAGTTGATAAATGATGACAACACATTCTGCTGTAATTTAAAGGGACTCCGAGCAGTGCAGAAACTATGGAAAGATGCACATCATTTTAAAGCTCTCTTTCTCCTCTTTCCAATGATATATAAACCGCCACCCTACGCCTTTTAGTTTTCGCTATTTTCGCGATTGAAATTGCTGCGGCCGCGGTTTCGATCGCGAAAATAGAGAAAACTAAAAGGCGTAGGGCAACGATTTAGGTGTCGTCAGAAAGAGGAGAAAGAGAGCTTTAAAATGATATCCATCAAGCCATAGTTATATTGTATTACACAGGGCGACTTTTTGTCAAAGTCAGCAGCTGCATTCAGGAGAATGGAGCTGCTGACACTGGGGAATGTGTTGTCCTGTGTAATACAATATAACTATGGCTTGATGGATATCATTTTAAAGCTCTCTTTCTCCTCTTTCTGACGACACCTAAATCGTTGCCCTACGCCTTTTAGTTTTCTCTATTTTCGCAATCGAAACTGCGGCCGCGGCAATTTCAATCGCGAAAATAGCGAAAACTAAAAGGCGTAGGGTGGCGGTTTATATATCATTGGAAAGAGGAGAAAGAGAGCTTTAAAATGATGTGCATCTTTCCATAGTTTCTGCACTGCTCGGAGTCCCTTTAACACCACTCGTTCCAGACTGCCATTTGCTTTCTATAACTACCGTAGTTATCATTGTATCCATCCTATCACCAAGGTCTAAGTTAATTTCAACTAGATCATGTTTTGGGTTGCTGTTTTTTGTTTTTGTTTTTTTGTGTAACAGGATGATCTTTTTGATGGCCAAATTTCCCCTATACAGCACAGAATAATCCTAAATGAGGAGTTAATATACAGTACTTAGGCCCAGCAATTCAATTCACGTTTTTGTCCACATTTTCTCCTAGGAGATAATTTTTCATGCTCTGTTTAATTTAAGATAAATTTTCAGCACTTTGCAATTGAAAAAGTACCAAAAGTAGTCAAAAAGTACTGATATGTTTATTCTAAATATTTTCTCGCTTGTTGGTTGCCTAAGGGGCCGTTCACACCTGAGCGGGAATCGCGCGATTCCCGCTCACGGCAAACCGCTAGCGGTTCTGCAAGAACCGCTACACAATGTAGCGAGTGGCAGTGTTCTCACTGCCGCGGTTGCAGTTAACGATAACCGCAACCGCGCTGCATGCGGCGGTTTGCCGGCGACGAGCGTTCCGCGATTTGCGATCGTGATTAGCATGCATAGCAGCTAATCGCGATCGCTCCAAAACCGCCGCAGTGTCCAGTGATTTTTCCGCGCTAATCGCGGGAAAATCACTCCCGCAAAACGCCGGCGGTAAATGCCGGCGTTCTGCCATTTTAAGTGTGAACGGGCCCTTAAAGGCATATTAATAAAGTGGGATAATACTCTGACACAACATTCAATAAAAATATGTTTTCCTACACTTTATTACCCTAAGGGCCTGTTTCCACTACACATACACGCAGATTGGATGCAGAGTCCAATGAATGCCTATGGGCCTGTTTCCACTAAACGTGATTTTTCTGATGCAGATTTCCCCATAGGCATTCATTGGAGTCAGTTTTTCTGCATCCATTCTGCCTCCAATCTGCGTGTAGTGGAAACAGGCCCATACAGTTACCATATTTGCTTTTGTGCACAAGTAATATTGTCTGTTTACAAATTACAAGTTCCCAAAGTACAGTTTATCTGCTCTCTGAAAGCTGCCATTGCATTTTATTAAATAGCTGCTGTATTTAGATATTAAAATCTATTCTAGGAATTACTTCTCAGCTGCGCAAACACTAGAAGCAGAGAGAGCTCAGTTTCAGTAGTTTGCTAATGTTTACTAAATGTATCTGACAAAGAATGTAAACAAAAGATAAGGTTATCAGGTTTGTTGCAGCCAGAAGCTGCCCCCTGAAGCAAGGAGCTTTCCACTTATTCGCAGCTACGTCATGTGCTTATTATAAATAATTGTACTTCCTTCAGGTTCCCTTTAGCCGCGTGAGGACCAGAGGCTTACACCCCCCCCCCCCCCCCCCCCTAGTGACAAGGCTATTTTTTACAATTCAATGCTCCGCACCTTTAATAGCTTGCTGCAGAGCCATATCACTTGACATGCAAGTGAATCCCTCCTCCCCTTTTCTGCCCACTAAGGGCTGGTGCACACCGGGCGGCTTTTTGGGCGTTTTCAGATCCGCTTGCGGCTGCGGATCTGCTTGGTCAATGTATCTCAATGGGGTGGTGCACACCAGAGCGGGAGGCGTTTTGCGGAAACGAAAAATGCCTGGGTGAGGCATTTTTTGGATTGCGGATGCGTTTCTGCCTCAATGTTAAGTATAGGAAAAACGCAAACCGCTCTGAAAAACGGCACTTCAGAGCGGTTTTGCAGGCGTTTTTGTTACAGAAGCTGTTCAGTAACAGCTTTACTGTAACAATATATGAAATCTACTATACTGAAAACCGCAGCAGCAATCCGCAAAACGCTAGCAAAACGCCTCATAAAAATTAAAAAAAGCGTTTAAAAATCTGCTAGCATTTTGCGGATCTGCTAGCGGGTTTTGGTGTGCACCAGCCCTTACAGAGCTTTCTGTTGGTGGGCTCTGATCGCTGCTGGCATGTTTGTTTACTTTTTAATTTATTTATTTGTATGTTTTTAAATAAATTTCTCTGTTTTTTATTTTTATAACTCCCATCCCTATTCCCTCCCTACCCCCGCCAACCAATCAGGGCGATCCCTTCTGATAGGCATCAGCCTATGAGAGGGGATCATGATCAGTGCCTCTCTAGGAGACAGCCGAGTGACACGGATCTCCCCAGTACATCGCTGCGGTAGATCACAGCATTGTACAATGTAAATAGACGGCAGTTTCACGTCTAACAGTCTCCTAGCGGCAATCGTCACTGGCAGACTGATGGCAGAGCGGAGCTCCGTCACTCAAGCAGGGAAGCACGCGCATCGTCGCGCATGATCCCCTGTAAAACCCCATCCCAGAACTTGCCGCCTTTTGGCGTTACGTGGTCCTGGGGCTGCCACCTTCCCGACGCCTATCAGCGTTAGGCGGTAAGGAAGGGGTTAACATTGATCGCCATTGACTTCAATGTTACACAAATGCAAATTTTGACAGTGAAAATTTGTGGTAAAAATGAATGCCAAACGGCTGTTATTCTCCAGGAACCATTCGCTAGTGAACTAGTTCGTCCATCCCTACCATGCAATAGGAGGGCCAACAGATTTTCATTACTATGATCAGTCTATTACCCATTGTTCATGCAAAAAGTAGGTGTACTTAACGACCTAAAACTAGGCATAGAATAATATTAGGACTGTAAATAAGTGTTTGAACCACATACTCAGCCAGAGTGACCTAGTTGTACTTGTTACATATAAAGACGAGGGGCTCATCTGCTGATCCAGATGTAATCCCAGTAAAGGGGATCAGAATCACAAGGTAGTATTTTAAGGTACAACATATAACATCAGTGTGCTCACTCAAAATATCTATTGGCAAAGTTAATTGGTACAAAAAGAACAAGAAGGACACCTGTAAGGAGAAAAACAGCCCCTGGAGGTACTTACCTAGGCCTCTGGATCCTAATGAGGCTCCCATCATCCTGCTTCTTCCCGTGCGATCCAGTGCAGAGACCCCCAAACCTCCCACAAGCAAAACAATCCCGTGACGCACCTCACCCGGGCTCACTTGCAGCTTACGGCTCGGGCTCCAGCGGATATAGCAGAGCCCAATCAGATCTGCTCTACTGCACAGACGCAAACAGAGCTGAGACAAGGTCCTGCAGCACCCAAGACTGAGACTCCAAAGTGCGCCCCACCATCCCTCCCACCCCAGCCGTCACACACTGATTGCTATTAGACTAAGAGGTGCCCTAGGACCCCAACTGCTTAATCTCTAGTTATCTGGCTTGCAGTTACTGCCATGTATCCCCTTTTATTTCTCTCTGCTTCAAACACAATCCTCTATAATAAAACCCCTGTTTCTCTGCGTCACGCTGTCCCTGTGTAGCTTGGTGCGTGCTTTTTGCTACTGCGCATGTGCGCAGCATGGACCCGGCCTCACAGAGACAGGAGGATAGGGGCAAGGGAGCTGGGCAGGCGTGTGAGCAGGCGGACAGGTGTGCAGTGGGTGCGCGCACAGTAACATGCAGAGGGCGGCAGCGGCAAGAAACAGGCCCTAGAGCCCGTGAGTTTTGTGCGACCTCCTACACTGCGCCCTGAGGCTGGAGCCTCTCTTGCCTCTGCCTCGGCCCAGCCCTGGACGCGAACCATCTGCGTCTCGGCAGTAGAGCAGACCAATCAGGCTCAGCTATTTCCACTGGAGCCTGAGGCGTAAACCCCTAGTGCGCCCGCGTAAGGTACGTCACAGCATTGTTTGGGTTGTGGACGGCGGATGGCTACTACACCCGCATGCACCGCCGATAAGCTTGTCGTTATCGGTGGATTTTCAGGGGGTGCCAATGCTGAAACACCTCTACATAGGAAGTATCACGCTGGTGCGTGATGAGCTAGCATTAGGTACGTGAGGTAGCGTACAGGTACATACAACAATAGTGCAGAGCGTGGTCAAAACTGGCTAAGGTCAAGTTCAGGTCAGAGATATCTAGGTACAAGGCAGTAAGCTAAATCGTAGTCAAATGTTCAAGCAGGATCATACACGTGAGTCAGATGTCAGTCGTATTGCAAGGATTAAGCAGTAACAGAGTCAGGGACAGGCCGAGTCGGTAATGTAAATCAGATGGCAGCGGTACAGAAGGACTAGACAAGAGCGAGGTCAGGAGGCAAGTGAGATATCGGTACACAGAATATATACAATATGATGTTACAATAATATTACGAGAATATATACGAAAATAATAAAGACTGACTAACTGGAGTACATATATACTGTGTGTCTACACAATATATCAATGTAGCTCAAAGTAGCTAGCTCCACCTAGAACCAGCGAACTGATTAGTATCAAGGTCAGCAAGCACTGAATGCTCTGGCCTTATATACAAAATTACCCAACCAGTAGTCACTCCCATTTGGTGATGTCACTTAGTGACAGCACCTGCAGTCATCCTAGATCCTCCTCCTCCTGAGCCTATAAGGGTCAATCGAACTTGCGCGCGGCCCAAAGGTTGCATGACGTACGCGCGAGTTAGAAGACACCGCCGGAGGGATGCTGACTCCAGCGCAGAAGGCCCAAGTAAGCATCCCATAGAGGCACTTTTTTTCATTACAGGTTTACTTTTAAAACGCATTAAATCTAAAAATGATATCCTCCTTTTTACATCTGCTTGTTTATTGGCTCCTGTGATCTTAGAAAGGGGCCTTTTCAGAAAGTTAATCTTTTTTTAAACTGTCTGTAAAAATATTTGAAGCTCATGCAAATATGAGCGTGACGTGCAAACAAGAGATGTTTGTATAGTGCTTGTGAACAGCTTTCAGAGCTCAATGAAAGGAAGTTAGTGAAAGGTTAATAAAGTATGAAGAAACAAAAAAAGTTTGACTGCTGCACTCGCACTCACCAGACAAATGGGAGCAGGGAAATCAATTGCCATAGTCCAGTTACAAATAAAGAAATGTCCTGCTGCACCAGATGATAAGGTGAAGTAGAAAATTCTTTATTTTTTAATCCAACATTATAGCATACAGATAAAAGCTCATGCGTATCGGAGAGACATAACTTGTCTAGCCTCCACCAGATCAAGGATTGGATCAATCATGATATTGTGGTGAAACCCCTCCCACAGGAAACTGTGAGGACCATGGTCCTAGCAGTTTCCTGTCTGTGAACATCATTGCATTGTGGGAAATAACAGCTGTTTTAGTGTTTACAGCTGTTTCCAACTGCCAATAAAGCAAGCAGCATCTCCTGTCACTGATATCACCTGCCAGCAGTAAAAATGTCACCATGTGATAAATGTCAGAATATAAATCAGGGATAGGAAAGAATATACAATGGGCAAACACTGACTAAATCATTTATACATAATTATTGTAAAAATTAAGCTCTTTTTTATTACATTATTTTCACTGGAGTTCCTCTTTAAATCGGGGGCACCTCTAGCTAATAGCTTAATACTAATACCAAGGATACCTCTGGCTACCTAATGCTAAGCGACACCTGTAGCTACCTAGGACAGGCAAGGGAAGTAGGGGAGCAGTGACAGCTGGGCCAGCTAGCATACTTGCGGGTGTGGTTCAGCGGGTGTTTGTAGGTTCATGGAGGGCGAGATCTAGGGTGCATGGACATCTGTGCCTATAGGCTCATGTGATGTTAATCCGGGCCTGTCCCTAATAATAAATCAAGCTACCAGGTATCGGCCAGTAACTGTTCAAATATGATTAATCCAATCCTTGATCTGGTGGAGGCTAGACAAGTTATGTCTATCTGATACGCATGAGCTTTTATCTGTGTGCTATAATGTTGGATTAAAGAATAAAGTATTTTCTACTTCACCTTATCATCTGGTGCAGCAGGATATTTCTTCGTTTGTAGTTGATAAAGTATGTTTACAAACTAGAGGAAAGTAGGCAAGTGCTCACAGTACTAAGTACACACCTGTATGCTTATGTAGAGCTACTGAACCAGTTATTAGGGGACTATTCATAAACATGCATTGTGCTAACACTTACGTGCAGATCATAAACTGGTCTTCACATCCCAAACAGGGGTGTGACCTCCAGTTGATAAATGATGACAACACATTCTGCTGTAATTTAACACCACTCGTTCCAGACTGCCATTTGCTTTCTATAACTACCGTAGTTATCATTGTATCCATCCTATCACCAAGGTCTAAGTTAATTTCAACTAGATCATGTTTTGGGTTGCTGTTTTTTGTTTTTGTTTTTTTGTGTAACAGGATGATCTTTTTGATGGCCAAATTTCCCCTATACAGCACAGAATAATCCTAAATGAGGAGTTAATATACAGTACTTAGGCCCAGCAATTCAATTCACGTTTTTGTCCACATTTTCTCCTAGGAGATAATTTTTCATGCTCTGTTTAATTTAAGAAAAATTTTCAGCACTTTGCAATTGAAAAAGTACCAAAAGTAGTCAAAAAGTACTGATATGTTTATTCTAAATATTTTCTCGCTTGTTGGTTGCCTAAGGGGCCGTTCACACATGAGCGGGAATCGCGCGATTCCCGCTCACGGCAAACCGCTAGCGGTTCTGCAAGAACCGCTACACAATGTAGCGAGTGGCAGTGTTCTCACTGCCGCGGTTGCAGTTAACGATAACCGCAACCGCGCTGCATGCGGCGGTTTGCCGGCGATGAGCGTTCCGCGATTTGCGATCGTGATTAGCATGCATAGCAGCTAATCGCGATCGCTCCAAAACCGCCGCAGTGTCCAGTGATTTTTCCGCGCTAATCGCGGGAAAATCACTCCCGCAAAACGCCGGCGGTAAATGCCGGCATTCTGCGATTTTAAGTGTGAACGGGCCATTAAAGGCATATTAATAAAGTGGGATAATACTCTGACACAACATTCAATAAAAATATGTTTTCCTACACTTTATTACCCTAAGGGCCTGTTTCCACTACACATACACGCAGATTGGATGCAGAGTCCAATGAATGCCTATGGGCCTGTTTCCACTAAACGTGATTTTTCTGATGCAGATTTCCCTATAGGCATTCATTGGAGTCAGTTTTTCTGCATCCATTCTGCCTCCAATCTGCATGTAGTGGAAACAGGCCCATACAGTTACCATATTTGCTTTTGTGCACAAGTAATATTGTCTGTTTACAAATTACAAGTTCCCAAAGTACAGTTTATCTGCTCTCTGAAAGCTGCCATTGCATTTTATTGAATAGCTGCTGTATTTAGATATTAAAATCTATTCTAGGAATCACTTCTCAGCTGCGCACACACTAGAAGCAGAGAGAGCTCAGTTTCGGTAGTTTGCTAATGTTTACTAAATGTATCTGACAAAGAATGTAAACAAAAGATAAGGTTATCACGTTTGTTGCAGCCAGAAGCTGCCCCCTGAAGCAAGGAGCTTTCCACTGAAGAGCAAAGTGCTGTGTTTAACTGTTTGAATGCTGTTCTGCTGCATTTTTTTTTTAGTGGTGGTAGCTTTTATACTGTAAATAATCTTTTAGTGCAAAGAAAAAATGCTGACTTTCATAGCACTTTAAAGCCGACCTGAACTCAGAACTTCCTCTCTGCTCTAAAAGATAAGTAACAGCATAATAGCTTTTAAAAAAAAATATTTGTTACAGCTGATACAAATTCTGCAATAAATCTGCAGTTAGTTTACTTCCTGCTTTCATGGAAGCAGACATGTTACCAACACCCTGTGTTTACCTATTAACTCTTTGCTGTGAGAGATCAAATTACAACTTGTGATTAGTCACAGATGAATGGGAATTAGACAGGCTAAACTCTCTAAATACACACAGGGTGCATTTCTCTGTTTTCCTTCCATCCTGTGCAAGAGTTCAGGTCCACTTTAAGTTGTAAAAATATCACCTAGGCGAAAACTCAGGAGAAAAAGGTTAATTGCATTTGGGCCTTAGTATCTAGTCAGACTTCAGTCAGAGCACCTGAGCTGCATGCTTGTTATGCTTGTTCAGGGTCTATGCTAAAAGTATTGGAGCCCGCATGACATGCATTTATTGATCAAAACAAGAATCCATTGATTCTCAAATCTTTTCTGACGAATTATCTCTCATTACTTCCTTTTATCTTTAACTATAGGAAGAGCTAATACATAAGATAAATAGTTAAAGAGGAACTCCAGCCTAAACAAACATACTGTCATTAAGTTACATTAGTTATGTTAATTAAAATAGATAGGTAATATAATCTCTTACCCACCCTGTTTAAAAAGAACAGGCAAATGTTTGTGATTTCATGAGGGCAGCCATCTTTTTGGTTGTAAGGGGGTGACAGGGAGCATGGTTCCAACTGTCCTGTGTCCTCCTGAGCACCTCTCCCAGTTGCTAGGCAACGTGAATAACAACATAGGAAATCCCATCATGCTCTGCACAGCATCAGGGAAAAAAGCCCGGGCTTTTTTTCTTTGATGGGTGGAGCTAGCTAAAAATACAGCTAAAAATGATGCTTTGGTAAGAAAAACAAAGTTCTGATGCAGTGAACCTGTTAAAGAAACACCAAGCCTTTTCAGTTCTGCTGAGTAGATTTTTAGTCCGGAGGTTCACTTTAAGGAGAGGTAATTCATGAGATTTTACTGACTTTATAAACCTCTTTTTCTTTGAAGTATTCAAAATCGATTTTCTCAAAAACTACAGGGTCTTTTTGGGAAAAATAAAATCCCTTTTGTTGCCACTTTACTCCTTAACATTGACTTTAAAGTGAACCTGAACTGAAAATAAAAAGTCAAAATAAGTCATACTTACCTCCTGTGTAGTCTACTCCTCAATCGCTTTCTCCTTTCCTGCGTCCCGTTTGTCCACTGTGATCAATGGAATTCTCCGTCCTCCATTTTGAAAATGACCATTACCCCATAACAGCTTCCTGGTCAGCACATTGTTAAACTGTAATATTGCCCACTTGAGCCCTAGGGTAATACTGACATTACCTTGCACATTCAGTTGTAACTGACAGCTGCTGAAATATAACTGACAGCAACTGGTATATTTCAATTCTGACAAAATATTGTCAGAACTGGAAGGGATCACTGTAAGAAGAAAATGGTCAGCTTCTGAGAAAAACTGATAGTGAGGTTAGTATGTAATATTCATTTGCAGCTACGTCATATGTTTATTTTAAATAATTTTCCTCACTTCAGGTTCCCTTTAACATTGACTTTAACCACTTTACCCCCGCCCGTACGAATTTCTCCGTCCCTTTTTCCATCCTTTCACCCCCAGGGACGGAGAAATCCGTACTTTCCGCGCTCCCACCGCTGCCCGCTCGCTCTAGCGCGCACTCCCGCTCGTAAACACGCCGCCGGCCGCTCGCACGCTAAGCAGCGCGATCATTGTGAAATAAAAAAAAACGTTTCCAGCCTCCTAGTACTTCCTCCAAGCTTGGAGGATGCATTAAACAAAAAGTTACTGTTGCCATCTTGTGGCCAAATAGTAAAACTACACCCTAAAGCATTTTTCACATACAAATACATTACTTATACACAAAAAATTAACTCATTACCTCCCACACTCCCCATTTTTTTTGTAATTAAAAAAAAATTAAAAAACTTACAATTAAAAAAATACATAAATAGTTACCTTAGGGACTGAACTTTTTAAATATTTATGTCAGGGTACAACACTGTTACTTATAAACTATGGGCTTGTAATTAGGGATGGACAATCCACCTTTATTTCCAAATAAAATATTGGCACCAAAGATTGTGATAGGGACATAATTTAAACGGTTTTATAACCGGGACACATGGGCAAATACATTTCATGGGTTTTAATTACAGTAGCATGCATTATTTAAAAACTATAATGGCCGAAACCTGAAAAATAATGATTTTTTTTCCCCACATTTTTCCTATTTTCCCATTAAAACATATTTAGAATAAAATAATTCTTGGCATAATGTCCCACCTAAAGAAAGCCTAATTGGTGGCGGAAAAAACAAGATATAGTTCATTTAATTGTGATAAGTAATGATAAAGTTATAGACAAATGAATGGAAGGAGCGCTGAAAGGTGAAAATTGCTCTGGTGCTCAAGTGGTAAAACCCCTCAGTGGTGAAGTGGTTAAAGAGAACCTGAACTGAAAATAAAAAGTCAAAATAAGCATACGCAGGTCATACTTACCTTCCATGTAGTCTGCTAATCAATCTCTTTCTCCTCTCCTGCATCCTGTTTGCCCGCTGTGAGCAATGAAATTCTCTGTTCTCCATTTTAAAAATGGCCATTACCCCATAACAGCTTCCTAGTCAGCACGCTGTTACACTGTAATATCACCCACTTGAGCCATAGGGAAACATGGGCATTACCTTGCACATTCAGTTGTAACTGACAGCTGTTGATATATAATTGCTATATTTCAGTTCTGACAAAATATTGTCAGAACTGGAAGGGATCACTGCAAGAAGAAAATGTGTTTATTTTACTTGCTTCAGGTTCCCTTTAACCGCTTGAGGACCGCAGGCTTACACCCTCCTAGTGACCAGGCTATTTTTTACAATTTAGTGCTCTGAAGCTTTAATAGTTTGCTGCAGAGCCATATCACTTGACATGCAAGTGAATCCCTCCTCCCCTTTTCCGCCCACCAACAGAGCTTTCTGTTGGTGGGCTCTGATCACTGCTGGCATGTTTGTTTACTATTTTATTTATTTATTTATTTAAATAGATTTCTCTATTTTTTATTTTTATAACTTCCATCCCTCCCTCCCCCCGCCAGCCAATCAGGGCGATCCCTTCTGATAGGCATCTGAGAGGGGATCATGATTGGAGCCTCTCTAAGAGACAGCCAAGTGACACGGATCTTCCCAGTACAGCGCTGCGGTAGATCACATCGCTGTACAATGTAAATAGACGGCAGTTTCACGTCTAACAGTCTCCTAGCGGCAATCGTCACTGGTAGACTGATGGCAGAGCGGAGCTCCATCACTGAAGCAGGGAAGCACGCGCATCGTCGCGCACGATCCCCTGTAAACCCCAATCCCAGAACTTGACGCCTTTCAGCGTTACGCGGTCCTGGGGCTGCCACCTTCCCGACGCCTATCAGCGTTAGGCGGTAAGGAAGGGGTTAACATTGATCGCCATTGACTTCAATGTTACACAAATGCAAATTTTGACAGTGAAAATTTGTGGTAAAAATGAATGCAAAACGGCTCTTATTCTCCAGGAACCATTCGCTAGTGAACTAGTTCATCCATCCCTACCATGCAATAGGAGGGCCAACAGATTTTCATTACTATGATCAGTCTATTACCCATTGTTCATGCAAAAAGTAGGTGTACTTAACAACCTATAACTAGGCATAGAGTAATATACAGCGTACCAGCCTAAATATATGAGGTAAGTAGGCATCACTCAACATTCAAAATATAAAGGTGTAACAATATTAGGCCTGGTTCACATTAGCGTTCGCTGTCTGGATTCGCCTGATCGGATCCGGACCGTATACTGTACAAACGGAACGTACGTTCCGCATAGCAATGCAAAGGCTATGCGGACGTTCACATACGTACGTTCCGTACAGTACGGAGCCGGACCGGATCCAGACTCCGGACACTTTTCCAACATGCGCTATTTTTCGGGTCCGGTCATCCGGCCCACGCACCCGGGCCGGATCCTGACCCGAACATGCGGCCATGCTGTGCAATGAGAAACGGATGTTTCTTATCACACTGGCAATAGCACCGGATGCTTCCAGCACCGGTCCTATGCCACTTGGGGGGCCCGGACTACACGCCGGTATCCCCCATGCTTGCAGTGCCTTTCTGGCAATGCAATGTATCTAGTTCCGGCTACTTTATTGTAGCCGGAACTGATACATTCCGGATCCGCAACTTGTGGCCACCGCAGAGACCCGTACGGTCTCTTTGCGGGACCCGGACCCGGACCCCTGGACACTTGCGGACTCGAACCCCAAGTGTGAACGGGGCCTTAGTGATATAAAGAAATCCTAGAGGTAGAAGCAAAGGAGAGAAAAAATAGAAAGAAAAGGGGAAACAAAGAGAAAAAGAAAAAAAGAGAGAAAAAAACAGAAGGCCTGAGCCAGGTCATTATGCCAAAAAGTTGAATGCAGAACCACTGCTCAGTCAGAGAGTTTGAGAGCAAAAGGAGAACTTATATTGGGGCGCAAAACATCCTGTTTACATGAATGAAGGATGCCTCAAGATCTCATTCTGTGTGTATTAGCAATCGGAAGTTCATAGTCATAATGAAAGATTAGCTGAAAAAAGAAGAAGCAAGCTTTACACACAAACTATTTAGCTTACGCAAATGAAAATCACACAAGACCAAAATTCAGTCTGAAAAGTAGCAATTTTTATTGCTAATGATTTTGTAGATAGTAAACAAAGGAGCCAAAAGAATAACATAAACTAAAAATACTTGGAAGGCAGTGGTGGACTTACCTCCTAAAAGCAGACACAATAACCGTCAATTTCAAAATGGCATAAATTTATTGATATACTCCCCAAAAGTGTTGCAATGAGTTTTGCGGGTATAACCCGCTTCAATAGGTGTATAAAACTGTAAACCAGAGACAAAAAGGCTACATTAGACTCATGCACTTTAACCACTTTACCCCCAGCCGTACGGATACCTCCGTCCCTTTTTCCATCCTTTCACCCCCAGGGATGGAGATATCCACACCTATCGTGCTCCCGACGCTGCGCGCGCTCCCGCTCGCTCGTGCGCGCGCTCCCGCTCTCGTGCACGCCACCGCCTGCTCGCCCGGAGATCAATGAACGTGAAGAACTGTTCCCGTTCGTTGATCTAAACCCCCCGCAATAATCAGCTGCTTCTATGACATAATGGCATAATGTCCCACCTAAAGAAAGCCTAATTGGTGGCGAAAAAAACAAGATATAGTTCATTTCATAGTGATAAGTAATGATAAAGTTATAGACGAATGAATGGAAGGAGCGCGGAAAGGTGAAAATTGCTCTGGTGCTCAAGGGGTAAAATCCCTCAGTGGTGAAATGGTTAAAGGTACTGATAATAACAATAATCATTAATCTGTATTATGACGTAATGGATATATATAGAACAGAAAGGCTGTAATAATACACCATAGTAAATGGCAATTTTGTAAAAAACCCTTATTTTACAGTATAGTATATTACTTTATAGTTACAGTATAGTAACTATACTATAAAAAATGTACAGTGAAAAGATCATAGGGCTGTATAATTATACATCCCTATAACCTTTACACCGCACATTTTTATAGTATAGTATACAATGCAACACAACACTAACGCAAGAGTTTTTTTGTTTTTTTTTACAAAATGGCCATTCATTCATTCCCAGTACATACTACACTATATTAGGCTCTGGGTGTTCCTCTTGTATTTATTGCTAATGAGGTGGGTTATTAGGGGATTGATGGCCACCTCACTTTTGTGAATCAGTCCAAAGCTAATGGTGGTAGCACTTCAATCAACATTTGCACAGATTGTAGCAATATGAGCCAGTAGGGTTTTCACAATTAGTCGGTGGTCAGTTTTGCCATGTCAAGGGGTACCAACAAGGGTGGCCTGGTCCTCTAAGAAGATCTTTGTAGAACAGCCAATTCTTCATTCGGTATCCATGGAACATTTAACCCCTTCTGCTCCTATGTTGGACCATATTTCGCATTGACATTTACCTGTATAGCTCCAATGCCGGACATAGTCTGACATAGCAAAAATGGCTGCCGCTAGGTGGCGCTGTTGCCGGATAAAATCCGACATAGCGTCACTCTCTTCAGATCAAAGTGTGGGTTGATCGCCGCCGGCCCCAAATTCTTCTGCTATGCAGATTATAAATATGACATGGCCGCATTTGGGCTTGCTGTAGGGGCGCATCTGCCGGATCTGATCTGGCCCAGAATCATCCTGCGTGGATCAAGCTTCGAATATCCTTCAATTGCACGCTGGGCCACTTAATAATGATATTAGGCTGATGTGCGTGTAAGGAGGTGGAGCTACAGCTGCCGCAGCCCCTGCCATATTCCGGTTACACAAGCTCCAGATGCCAGCAGTAGAAACGTTTTCTCGATCACTCACATCCCCCCCCCCCCCCCCCAACCACATAAAATAAGTTCTGGAGGGGGAGGGGATTGGGTGATCGTGGAAATGGATTACAAAGGGTTAATTACTTTTCTGGACAGGGCCATAGCTATGAGGGCACAATGACGGGAACACAAAGCTAGGAAGGGCACAGACTACGTATGCGTTCTCCAATACAGGAGTCCATTTTCCAGATCAGGTGCTATTGTGGCCATACACTAACCGGTTGATTCACAAAAGTTACTCATTTTTCACCTTAACTTTAAAGAGAACCAGAGAGGATAAAAGAAAAGCTTGTATACATACCTGGGGGTTCCTCCAGCCCCATACGCACTGATCGCTCCCATGCCGCCGTCCTCCGCTGCCTGGATCCACCGGTACCGGGTCCCATCATTACCGCCAGTCGGCCAGTCGGCTGGCGGACGCGGCCAATTCTCCGCATCACCGGGTGCTCTCTCCATACAGATACGCATGTGGCTGCCTACTGTGCAGCCGCATGCGTAAGGGTATGGAGGGAGCCCCTGTGATGCGGACAATTGGCCGCGTCCGCCGGAAGTGACGGGCCCGGTACCGGCGGATCCAGGAAGCGGAGGATGGCGGCGTGGGAGCGATCGGTGCGTTTGGGGCTGGAAGAAGCCCCAGGTATGTATAAAAGCCTTTTTCTATGTTCATGTTTCATTCCTCTCTGGTTCCCTTTAAAGAGAATCTGTATTGTTAAAATCGCACAAAAGTAAACATACCAGTGCGTTAGGGGACATCTCCTATTACCCTCTGTCACAATTTCGCCGCTCCTCGCCGCATTAAAAGTGGTTAAAAACAGTTTTAAAAAGTTTGTTTATAAACAAACAAAATGGCCACCAAAACAGGAAGTAGGTTGATGTACAGTATGTCCACACATAGAAAATACAACCATACACAAGCAGGCTGTATACAGCCTTCCTTTTGAATCTCAAGAGATCATTTGTGTGTTTCTTTCTCCCTGCAGTTCTCATGCACTGAAGTTTCAGGCTGCTCTTTTTTCTCCTGCAAACAGCTTTGCCCTTGTCTGTAATTCTTCAGTATGTGAAAGCCCAGCCAGCTCAGAGGACGATTTATCCAGCTTGTAAAAGATAAGAGAGAAGAGAGAAGCTGCTCTAATCTAAATAACACACAGGCAGTGTGTATAGATGGGCCTGGAATGGGGAATTCATAGCAGAACTACAACACTGAAGAACTTGGCAGCCTTCCAGACACAGGCTGACAAGTCTGACAAGGGAAAGATACATTGATTTATTACAGAGACTGTGATAGCAGAAAGTGCTGCAGTAAGCCAGAACACATTAGAATAGCTTTTGGAACTTGTAGGATGATAAAAAACAGGATGCAATTTTTGTTACGGAGTCTCTTTAAGGAGTGCTAATGCATGAGATAAACGAACAAGGGGCCATATGCAATTAACTTTTTCTTCTGACTTTTCTTTGCAGTCGAAAAAGTACCTAAATGTAGGTGAAAAAGTACTGTCAAAATTATTTTGCGAATTTGTTTCCTTGCTGATGGTGTAAAAGGTATTTTATTTACAAGTTGTTAAAATATCACCTAGGAGAAAACTCAGGTAAAAAAGTTAATTGCATATGGGCCAAGGAGAGATAATTAATGAGATAAATAGATAAGGACAGCTAAACCACAAGTTTTGTCAAATAAGGAGAGCTAAACCATTGAATTATGTCAAATAAGGAGAGCTAAACCATTGAATTATGTCAAATAAGGAGAGCTAAACCATTGAGTTATGTCAAATAAGGAGAGCTAAACCATGAGTTATGTCAAATAAGGAGAGCTAATCCATGAGTTATGTCAAATAAGGAGAGCTAAACCATTGAGTTATGTCAAATAAGGAGAGCTAAACCATGAGTTATGTCAAATAAGGAGAGCTAAACCAGGAGCTATGTCAAATAAGGAGAGCTAAACCATGAGTTATGTCAAATAAGGAGAGCTAAACCATGAGTTATGTCAAATAAGGAGAGTTTGATAAGGAGAGTTAAATCATGAGTTAAGTCATTTAAGGAGAGATAAATTGTGAGTTAATAAATAAGGTGAGATAATTTAACAGAAAAGCTTTGTGAATCAGGCCCTAAGTGTGGTGCGATCACGGTGGCAACGCTTGTTAATTGACCACAGATGGTGTGTAGGCACGCCAATGTTTCAGGACATGAAGCACTTTGATAATGAATTGTAAAGTGGGGATTTTCTTTGTTCACGAAGGGTTACCAGCAAACGTGTCCATAACTGCATCTTACTGAGACATTTTCTGACCTATCAATTCAAAAACGTTGATTCTCATTTTGTGGTGTGAGTTACACTCTTCAATAACAGGTGTGAACTGATTCTACTAAAATATTTTTCCTTTAGGTTTATTTACTGTGATGTACTGTCCATGTTTTAAAATGCTTCCTCACCCGGCTTTGGTGGGTTTATTACACAAATGGAATTGGAAGGTGTTCTTGCATGGCCTCCGTCAACCATGTGGATAGTTACACTCTAACCACTGTACAGATTATGCAGAGGTCAGAGGAAGTTGTCAGAATGGCTGAACTGCCACTTCCTGGAAATGCAACCTAGTAACGAGACTAAACAGAAGTCAGTGGTTATCACACAGAGGGAAGTGGTTAGTGAGGATGTAAATCTAATTAGATCTACTTTACAGATAATTTGTATATTGTCTATACTGTATACATAATGTCTTCTTCTCTAACGCATTCAGCACTGGTACCCATTTTGATTCATCTTTGCTTCTGTTACTTAATGATCTGTTACGTTATGTGTATTAATATTATTGACTTATATATAGAGATGACCGAACAGTTCGTCGGCGAGCAATATTCTGCGAACATCAGCTATTCGCATTTGCGGCGAACATTTGGCGTGCTCGATTTGCCCCCTATACATCATCATTGAGATAAACTTTTACCCCTTACCTCACAGTCAGCAGACACATGGCAGCGAATCAGTCAGCACCCCTTCCTGGACCCTCCGCCCCCAGAGTTGTGCTCACGAGTCCCGAAGGACTCGAACTTGTGATTCAAATGAGGCTTAATTGCCTCAGCTGTGTACCTGGGAGAGAGGGGGTTACTTACCCATAAGTCCGTTGTCTTCTATGCATCCCAAACATCTTGCAAGACTCACTACCGCGCACTTCCTCCTTCAAGCCGGAAGTAGGAAGTGCGCTGTAGTGAGTTTTGCAACACGTCCCATAGGACGCGTGCAAGACATTTGGGGCATATAGAAGACGACGGATTGATGGGTAAGTAATCCCCTCTCTCCCAGGCGCTTAGCTGAGGCAGTTAAGCTTCATTTGAATACAAATTCGAGTCCTTTCGGGATTTGTAAGCACAACTATGCCCATCCCCCATCAAAAAAAAAGTTGCGGTGGCCATATTGGATTAATTCTCTGCTGACTGTTAGTGAGAGCAGGGTCAGACTTGCTGCAGATAGGTAGGGAAAGCATTAGCTAGGCCTATGTACTTGTTCCACACTAGCTGTGAAAGCAAACAGCCCTTTTGAGGGCTAGCACCACTTTCAGTTGGGTTCCCCCAAGGCTCTGTTCTTGGTCCCCTGCTGTTCTCCATTTACACCGCCTCCATCGGAAAACTCATCTCCTCTCTGGGTTTCAACTATCACCTATATGCAGATGACACCCAGATTTTCCTCCATACCACTGACCTCTCCACCACCACCATGGAGAAGGTATCCTCTGGTCTCTCAGCTATTTCATCGTGGATGTCTTCCAGGTTCCTAAAATTAAACCTGGATAAGACTGAGCTCCTAATCTTCCCGCCCCGTGCTGCTTCACCCCCCCCCACTGACCTCTATGTCACTGTCAATGGCACAATCATTCATCCAACCACACAAGCCCGCTGCCTGGGTGTCACCCTAGACTCGGCCCTCTCCTTCACCTCCCACATCCAAACCCTAGCTAGAGCCTGCTATTTCCACTTACGCAACATCTCCAAGATCCGGCCTTTCCTGACCCCAGACACTACCAAACTCCTTGTCCATGCCCTCATCATCTCCCGCCTGGACTACTGCAACTCCCTCTTGTCAGGCCTTCCTCAAAACTGCATCGCCCCCCTAAAATCCATCATGAACGCAGCAGCCAGACTCATCTACTCCTCCCACCGCTCTGTCTCCACAACTCCCCTACGCAAATCCCTTCATTGGCTTCCAATTCACTTCAGAATCAGCTTCAAGATCCTATGTTTGGCATACAAATCCTTACACAAGTCCTGCCCAACCTACATCTCTGACCTGGTCAGCAGATATACACCTGGCCGCCCACTTCGCTCCTCCAACGACCTCCTCTTAACCACCCCACGCATCTCGCACTCCCATGCCAGACTGCAGGACTTCACTAGAGCTGCCCCTATCCTGAGGAACTCTCTCCTGCTGCCCATCAGGCTCGCTCCCACCTTCAACACCTTCAAAAAAGCACTCAAAACTCACTTCTTCAAGGAGGCCTACATCAACTCAACACTACCCTAATCCTTTCTGCCAATAACTTCTTGATGCACCCCTCCTTTTGTGTCACCAGCTCCTCCCTCTAGATTGTAAGCCTTTGGCAGGGCCCTCTTCCCTTGTGTATCATACTTGACTGTGTGCACTTTACCCAGAATTTGGAACTGGTAATTTTATACCACTACCACTCCAGTGTATGATCTGGCATTGTACTATTATCTGCATTGTGTTGCGTATCTTATTGCTATTACCTGTATTGTTGTATCTATGGTCTGTTACCTGTATTGTTCTGTCAACCCTGTTATCATTGTCTGTAATCCTATTTATTGTGCAGCGCTGCGTAATATGTTGGCGCTATATAAATCTAATAAATAATAATAATAATCAGTCTCCTGTGTTTTTTTTTTGTGTGACACCCCACAGCCCACTGACACCCAGAGCTGTGTGCACACTACTGCTGTTGCCTCATTAAGTTGCAGACACAGAACCACTCCAGTGCATTATTATGTCACTGTATTCTGATAGCACTATTGTATTTCTCTGTGTGGGACACTCCACAGCCCACCGACACCCAGAGCTGTGCATAATGTGATTTCTGCCCTTTAGGGATTAAAACCCAACTCTGCGTCAAATCCGTAATTTTTGGTGGGACGTTTGGCATGGATCCCCCTCCGGCATGCCATAGTCCTGGTGTTAGACCCCTTGAAACAACCTTTTCATCACTTTTGTGGCCAGAAACAGTCTTTGTAGGTTTTAAAATTTTCCTGCCCATGAAGTCTATGGCGGTTCGCCAGATTCGCAAACATTTTTCGGAAGTTTGCGTTCGCCGTTCACGAACTGAAAATCCTATATTCGCGACATCTCTACTTATATAGCACCAGCATCTTCTGTGGCGCTGTACACAATGGCTATCATTCATAAAGCATTTCCGCATGCGGAAATGCTTAAAAGAGCTGACTTTATCGCCCACGTAGCAAATTCAGCATTCATAAAGGCTCCTTCCGCATGAAAAGCTGACCTTACCGAGCAGGGCGATAAATCATCGCCTTGTGCGGTGATTGTTGTAAAAAATGTAGCAACATGTTAATTCATAAAGATCACCGCAAGCGGTATGAGGTCGGGAAGTTCCGCTCCCTCTGATGTGGCGATAACAAGGTTAAGTGAATGGAGACACACAGACCTCCCAGGCAGCTGCAGCAGAGCGGAACACAGAGAAATGTGTCAACTCGGCAGCTTCCTGTGTCTCCGCAAGCCTACCACCTGCCTAGTTCAGGGAATCTCCGCACTGCTACCGCAACTGGATACATTTTTATGAATGCCCACCCAGAAGTCTAAAATCCCGACAGCGGTGTTTTCCCACACAGATTCTCGTTACCGACAACCTTTTTATGAATGATAGCCTATATAGAGTATAGCAATACAATATAAACAGTACAACAATGAACAATACAAGACAATGGTGGACTACAGCTAACAAATCAACTACAGATTTTTACACAAGGGTGGAAGATAAATGCACACATTACAAAGCATTGAGAGAAAACAGGGGGAGAGAGCCCTAGCCAATTCTACTTACATTCTAATGGTCATACTCTTGCACAGCGTACACTGAAAACACATACCGTTGCTAATAAATTCACTGTGTGTGTTTAGGGAGATCAGCTTGTCTCATTAGCCCTTATCATCATGTGTGAATTGGGGCTGTGATTTGTAAACCCTAACTTAACCCTTTCTGTGCTCCCAGGAATGTCCAGGAAGGTAACACTGTAGGTTTTGTTTAGGATTTCTACAAGTTGTAATAAAAAAAAAAGTTTTCCTTTAAAGTGGACCTGAACTCTTGCACAGGATAAAAGGAAAACGTAGAGAAATGCACCCTGTATGTATTTAGTCTGTTTAATTCCCCTTCATTTGTGTCTAATCACAAGTTGTAATTTGATCCTCCCCATGTCACATGACTGCCTATGGCAGAGAGGGCAGATAAGCCTATTTGAAAGTACAGGCTGTAAACAATTTGTCTGCTTCCATGAATCAGGAAGTAGAAACTGTGCAAATGTATTTTAGGATTTGTAGCAGCTGTAACAAAGACATGTTTTTTTGTTTAAAGGTTATTATGTTGTTGTGTATCTTTTAGAACAGAGAGGAGTTCTGAGTTTAAATACACTTTAACCTTCCTGGCGGTAACCCCGACCTGAGCTCGGGGTAGGAAAAAGTAACCAGAGCGGTAAGCCCGAGCTCAGGTCGGGGTAGAGAATTTCCCTATTTGCATATTTATAACAAAACAAAATAAAGGAGCGCGGAATATGGATCTTGAAAAATATTCCACTTTTATTGTAAAAAATATATTTATATATGCTCTCACATAGAGCTAAGAAAGGCAATACTGTATATACTTGTCAGTCAACCATACACACAAACGCCCACACACACTTTCTACAAACCTGCTGGTGACCCTTTTTAAAAAATAGGACAAAAAAATGGGAGAATTGTATAAAAATCATATAAAAGACAATGTAGATGGTTCAGCTGTTTCATATGCACGTTACCAATAAGTGCTTGTTACAGACAGTCCTACACAAAACTGAGGCCCAGTTCAAACCAGAGGGGACTCCTTTGCTGTATAGATAACGAGCAATATACCAAGGCTCAAAAATTTGTTCCAGGGGTCACTCATACGTTTACTCACTCAATCCCTGTGTATGTGTCCACACTATTAAGATCTTCCGTAGGGAGAGCTCACACGCTGGTGGCGTCTGTTCACTTACACACGCCGCTCGCTGTCGCCTGCTGTGGTGTCTCCGGACTCCATCAGCTTGCTTCCTGGAAGGTGACATCACTTCCGTGCGTCTCAGCTACCACTCCCTGCGTCTCTGCATTCCAGCTGGTTGTGACGCACTTCAATGCATATAGTGCACTGCGCTCCGCTGTATCACAAATTGAATTTACGCAGTTTATGCAGCAGGATTCCAATCGATCTAAGGGGCGCCCCAATTGATCAATTAATCAACATGTTTCGACATCCACGGATATCTTCTTCAGGATTTTGGAATACTGTTATCCGGCAGCCTTACTTCCTTTATAGTGTGTGGCTCCTCCCTCCACCTCCTGCTTAACCTCCCTGGCGGTTAATTTTTTTTGCCAAATAGGCAAAAATCCTTTAAAAAAAAAAAATTGTTTCATGTAAAGCTACCAGAGTGGTAGCTACATGAAACACCACTAGATGGCGCATGTGTCCCTCTAGTGCGATCGTCGCCGGCATCAATAGCAAACAGGGGAACGCGTATATAACGCGCTCCCCTGTTTGGCTTCTCCTGTCGCCATGGCGGCGATCGGAATGACGTCATGGACGTCAGCCGACGTCCTGTCGTCAGATGCTTCCGATCCAGCCCATAGCGCTGCCCGGAACTCATTGGTCCGGGCAGCGCAGGGCTCTGGCAGGGGGGGGGGCCTCTTCTGCGATCAAGCTGTGCGCGCGGCTAGCAAAGTGCTAGCTGCGTGCACAGCACTTTAAATGGCGCAAATCGAAAATGGCATATACTTGTTCAAAAATCTCCCTACCATATCACACCAGCCCTTTCTCCACCATTCCACCATCTGCATCCATATTAATAATACTACTCATTTAAAAAAAACAAAAAGTTCCATTTCCTCATTAAGACCTTTTGGGGCTAATGTATCCACACCACAACTCTTTTCAGCATGTAAGTGACTGAGCTCATATTTTGCATGCTGGTAATGATGTAATCATGGTTTCCTGTTTTGTTCATTCATCATAGCACTGCAGGGAGAAGTCAAAGTTCAGTGCTAACATTTCTGGACTACATAACTCCAGACAGTAAGCTTTCTGCTAAAATAATCCATGTAGCTGTCTGTATATCCTCTTATTTGGAGAAGCCGCATTTTCTGAGTACTGAAAAACGTTATGTACTTTCCTTTATGCATTACACCAAACATTCAAAAAGCAAATCAAATTGGGAATTAAAAAAAAAAAAAATTAAGCCTTGCTCAAGATAGATAGCCAGATAGATACATAGATAGATAGATAGATAGATTAGATAGATAGATTACTTTGTACAGTGCCACGGAATATGTTGACGCTTTATAAATCAATAATAATAATAATAGATAGATATGGATAGATAGATAGATAGATAGATAGATAGATAGATAGATAGATAGATAGATAGATAGATATGGATAGATAGATAGATATAGATAGATAGATAGATAGATAGATAGATAGATAGATAGATAGATAGATACATATGGATTGATAGATAGATAGATATGGATAGATAGATAGATAGATAGATAGATAGATATATGGATAGATAGATAGATAGATAGATAGATAGATAGATAAATAGATAAATACTTGTAGATAAATAGATAGATAGATATGGATAGATAGATAGATAGATAGATAGATAGATAGATAGATAGATAGATAGATAAGGATAGATAGATAAATAGATAAATACTTGTAGATAAATAGATAGATAGATAGATAGATAGATAGATAGATAGATAGATAGATAGATAGATAGATAGATATGGATAGATAGATATGGATGGATAGATAGATAGATAGATAGATAGATAGATAGATAGATATGGATAGATAGATAGTTAGATAGATAGATAGATATGGATAGATAGATAGATAGATAGATAGATAGATAGATAGATAGATAGGGATAGATAGATAGATAGATAGATAGATAGATATGGATAGATAGATAAATAGATAGATGGATAGATAGATAGATAGCTATGGATAGATATATAGATAGATAGATAGATAGATAGATAGATAGATAGATAGATATGGATAGATAGATAGCTTTGGATAGATAGATAGATAGCTATAGATAGATAGATAGATAGATAGATAGATAGATAGATAGATAGATAGATATGGATAGATAAATAGATAAATACCTGTAGATAAATAGATAGATAGATAGATAGATAGATAGATAGATAGATAGATAGATAGATAGATGGATCATATTAGCACCCCCTAAAAAAAGGTGCTGATTTGAAATGTTTTTTTTAATTTTTTTTTGCTGCGTCATCATCTTTGCCTGCCAACACTACCTGGGCCAGGCTGGCTCACACTCTAATCCTGTCAATGTAATGTCCATACTATATTTATATAGCAGTAACATCTTATAGATAGATAGATAGATAGATAGATAGATAGATAGATATGGATAGATAGATAGATAGATAGATAGATATGGATAGATAGATAGATAGATAGATAGATAGATAGATAGATAGATAGATAGATAGATAGATAGATAGATAGGTAGATAGATATGGATGGATAGATAGATAGATAGATAGCTATGGATGGATAGATAGATAGATAGATAGATAGATAGATAGATATGGATAGATAGATAGATAGATAGATAGATAGACAGATAGATAGATAGATAGATAGATATGGATAGATAGATATGGATGGATAGATATAGATAGATAGATAGATAGATAGATAGATAGATAGATATGGATAGATAGATAGCTTTGGATAGATAGATAGATAGATAGATATGGATAGATAAATAGATAAATACCTGTAGATAAATAGATAGATAGATAGATATGGATGGATGGATAGATAGATAGATAGATAGATAGATATATCATTTCAGTGTGATAAGTAGTGATAAAGTTATGGGCAAATGAAAATTGCTCTGGTTTTGAAGGGGAAAAAAACTGTGGTAGGAAATTGGTTAAAATTAAATAAATATGTTAACCTCTATATTCACTGCAGGTGCCTTTAAACTGATGCTACATTCTGACCGTCACCTCCCCTCCAGTTTACTTCCTGAAACCGGCTTCTATGAAAGGAGGGTTATTGAGCCGCTGTTGGACAGACTTCACGTTCATGGTGGTGAGTGCAGAGCCTGCTTGTAGATCTCTCTGCCTGTCTCTGGCTTTGCATGAACTCTGAGACAATCTGCAAACGCTCCAGGACTCAGGAGAGGAAACTATTCAGGTTTGGCAATGTTTCCCTTTTATTATGTGACCGGTTAAATCTAGCGTGAACATTGTTTCTAGTTTGCAACACTGCCGGGAGCTGAAAGAAATGGAAGTTGTTTTTACTTTTAGAAATTGTAACTTCTTCGAGCAGAAATAGACAGGAACAAACCATCAACGAAAGTTCTTGGTGGAAATAGTTCAAATCAAGCGTAGCCAGGTCTGAAACTGGTCTGACACATGTACTGAGTGAGTCAATATTTTGATTTACTTTGGCTACGGTTAGTAAATTGTACTTAAATAGTAACTCATCTGAGCTCAAATTTAAGGGTTATTATTAATATTATCTTGTGACTTATCTGTTCCTCAGTGGGGCTCACACTCTACTCCCTATGTCTACCATAGTCCAATGTCTATACATGTATCGTGTAGTGCATGTATCCTAGTCTAGGGCCAATAATAGGGGGAAGCCATTTAACTTATCTGTATATTTTGGGGATGTGGGAGGAACTGGAGTAGTGCCCAGAGGAAACCCACACAGACAAGGTGAGTGCTAACCACTAGGCCACCGTGCTGCCCAGGGTGACAAAACCCATCTCCCTTTTACTGTCGCTTTACCCCTCTGTAATGAGGGTGAACCCACCTGTGTTAAAGAAGCATGCACTAAGTAGAGTTGGGCCGAACGGTTCGCCTGCGAACGGTTGTTCGCGTCCCGCAGGCGAACCTTTGCGGAAGTTCGGTTCGCCCCATAATGCACCATGAGGGTCAACTTTGACCCTCTACATCACAGTCAGCAGGCCCAGTGTAGCCAATTAGGCTACACTAGCCCCTGGAGCCACTCCCCCCCTAATAAAAGGCAGGCAGCGACGGCCATTACGCTCACTCGTGTGCCTGCGTTAGTGAGAGTAGGGCGAGCTGCTGCAGACTGTCTCTCATAGGGAAAGATTAGTTAGGCTTAGCTTGTTCCTTCCTGGCTGCATACCTGTTCTGTTCAGTGCGCCCACCATACCTGTTCTGTTCAGTGAGCCCACTGCATACCTGTTCAGTGAACCTGCCACTGCATACCTGTTATGTGAACCCACCACTGCATAACTGTACTGTGAACCCACCACTGCATACCTGTTCAGTGAACCCACCACTGCATACCTGTTCAGTGAACCCACCACTTCATACCTGTTCAGTGAACCTGCCACTGCATACCTGTTCTGTGAACCCACCACTGCATACCTGTTCAGTGAACCCACCACTGCATACCTGTTCAGTGAACCCACCACTGCATACCTGTTCAGTGAACCCACCACTGCATACCTGTTCAGTGAACCCACCACTGCATACCTGTTCAGTGAACCCGCCACTGCATACCTGTTGTGTTCAGTGAACCCGCCACTGTATACCTGTTCTGTTCAGTGAACCTGCCACTGTATACCTGTTCTGTTCAGTGAACCCGCCACTGTATACCTGTTCTGTTCAGTGAACCTGCCACTGTATACCTGTTCAGTGAACCTGCCACTGCATACCTGTTGTGTTCAGTGAACCTGCCACTGTATACCTGTTCAGTGAACCTGCCACTGCATACCTGTACTGTTCTGTGAACCCGCCACTGCATACCTGTTCTGTTCAGTGAACCCGCCACTGTATTCCTGTTCAGTGAACCTGCCACTGCATACCTGTTCTGTGAACCCGCCACTGTATACCTGTTCTGTTCAGTGAACCCGCCACTGTATACCTGTTCAGTGAACCTGCCACTGCATACCTGTTCTGTGAACCCACCACTGCATACCTGTTGTGTTCAGTGAACCCGCCACTGTATACCTGTTCTGTTCAGTGAACCTGACACTGTATACCTGTTCAGTGAACCCGCCACTGCATACCTGTTGTGTTCAGTGAACCCGCCACTGTATACCTGTTCTGTTCAGTGAACCCGCCACTGCATACCTGTTCTGTTCAGTAAACCCGCCACTGTATACCTGTTCAGTGAACCCGCCACTGCATACCTGTTGTGTTCAGTGAACCCGCCACTGTATACCTGTTCTGTTCAGTGAACCCACCACTGCATACCTGTTCTGTTCAGTGAACCCGCCACTGTATACCTGTTCTGTTCAGTGAACCCGCCACTGCATACCTGTTCTGTTCAGTGAACCCGCCACTGTATACCTGTTCTGTTTAGTGAACCTGCCACTGTATACCTGTTCTGTTCAGTGAACCAGCCACTGCATACCTGTTCTGTGAACCCGCCACTGTATACCTGTTCTGTTCAGTGAACCCGCCACTGTATACCTGTTCTGTTCAGTGAACCCGCCACTGCATACCTGTTCTGTGAACCCGCCACTGTATACCTGTTCTGTTCAGTGAACCCGCCACTGTATACCTGTTCTGTTCAGTGAACCCGCCACTGCATACCTGTTCTGTGAACCCGCCACTGTATACCTGTTCTGTTCAGTGAACCCGCCACTGTATACCTGTTCTGTTCAGTGAACCCTCCACTGCATACCTGTTCTGTGAACCCGCCACTGTATACCTGTTCTGTTCAGTGAACCCGCCACTGTATACCTGTTCTGCTCAGTGAACCCGCCACTGCATACCTGTTCAGTGAACCCACCACTGCATACCTGTTCTGTTCAGTGAACCCGCCACTGTATACCTGTTCTGTTCAGTGAACCTGCCACTGTATACCTGTTCTGTTCAGTGAACCCGCCACTGCATACCTGTTCTGTTCAGTGAACCCGTCACTGTATACCTGTTCTGTTCAGTGAACCCGCCACTGCATACCTGTTCTGTTCAGTGAACCCGCCACTGTATACCTGTTCTGTTCAGTGAACCCGCCACTGCATACCTGTTCTGTTCAGTGAACCCGCCACTGTATACCTGTTCAGTGAACCCGCCACTGCATACCTGTTGTGTTCAGTGAACCCGCCACTGTATACCTGTTCTGTTCAGTGAACCCACCGCATCAGTGCGCATACCTGTGCAGTTAAGTGAACCCACCTATCTACGTGAGTGCACGCAGTGTGATATACCACTCCGTGCATACCCGATATGGACAAAACAGGTAGAGGAAGAGGTAGTGCCAGAGCCAGAGGAAGGCCACCCGGCAGGTCTGTGCGAGGTCGTGTAAATATAATTTCGTGTGGACCTGGCCCACAGTACAGTGCTCGGAAGAAGGCACGTCCCATCACCTCCCAAGATTGTCAGGACGTGGTTGAGTATTTAGCGACACAGAACACCTCATCTTGCTCAGCCACCAGCGCTACTACTAGCACCACTTCCGCTGCATTTGACACTTCGCAAGAATTATTTAGTGGTGAAATCACTGATGCAGAGCCATTGTTGTTACAGCCAGATGAATTTTCACCAGCTCATATGTCTGAGTTACGCGGCAACACTATGGATGTAACGTGTAAGGAGGATGAAGGACCTACTGATGGTGCATGCTTGGATTTTTCTGAGGCAAGCGAAGCTGGGCAGGATGATTACGATGATGACGATGATACGGATCCTCTGTATGTTCCCAATAGAGGAGATGAAGAGGGGGACAGTTCAGAGGGGGAGTCAGAGAGTAGTAGGAGGAGAGAAGTTGCTGAAAGAAGCAGCTCTTTGTCAGAAACAGCTGGTGGCAGTGTCCGGCACCATGTATCGCCACCTATGTACAGCCAGCCAACTTGCCCTTCAGCATCAGCTTCTGAGGTCCCCATAGTGCCCACATCCCAGGGTGGCTCAGCGGTGTGGAAATTGTTTAATGTGTGTGCCTCAGATCGGAGCAAAGCCATCTGTTCGCTCTGCCAACAAAAATTGAGCCGTGGAAAGGCCAACACTCACGTAGGGACAAGTGCCTTACGAAGGCACCTGGAGAAAAGGCACAAACAGCAATGGGATGGCCACTTGAGCAAAAGCAGCAGCAGCACACAAAAGCAAAGCCACCCTCCTTCTCCTCTTCCTCCTTCAGGTGCATCATCTGCTTCTGCCTTGCACCTTCACAGGCACCCTCCTCCACTCCGCCTCTGCCCTTGAGCGCTTCCTGCTCCTCTGCCCACAGCAGCAGTCAGGTGTCCGTGAAGGAAATGTTTGAGCGGAAAAAGCCAATTTCGGCCAGTCACCCCCTTGCCCGGCGTCTGACAGTTGGCGTGGCGGAACTGTTAGCTCGCCAGCTGTTACCATACCGGCTAGTGGACTCTGAGGCCTTCCGTAAATTTGTGGCCATCGGAACACCGCAGTGGAAGATGCCAGGCCGCACTTATTTTTCTAGAAAGGCCATACCCCAACTGCACCGTGAAGTTGAGAGACAAGTGGTGTCATCTCTTGCGAAGAGCGTTGGGTCAAGGGTACACCTGACCACGGATGCCTGGTCTGCCAAGCACGGGCAGGGCCGCTACATTACGTACACAGCCCATTGGGTCAACCTGGTGGTGAACGATGGCAAGCAGGGCGCAGCGGACCAAATTGTGACACCTCCACAGCTTGCAGGCAGGCCTCCTGCCACCTCCTCTCCTCCTGCTACATGCTCTTCGCTGTCCTCCTCCTCCTTGGCTGAGTGGCAGTTCTCCTCTCCAGCTACACAGCCCCAGCTCCGCAGGGCCTATGCTGCATGCCAGGTACGACGGTGTCACGCCATTTAGACATGTCTTGTCTCAAAGCGGAGAGTCACACTGGAGCAGCTCTCCTGGCTGCTCTTAAGAAACAGGCGGATGAGTGGCTGACCCCGCACCACCTGGAGATAGGCAACGTGGTGTGCGACAACGGCAGCAATCTGCTTGCCGCTTGCATATGGGGAAGCTGACACACATACCCTGCATGGCACATGTCATGAATCTAGTTGTTCAAAGATTTGTGTCAAAGTACCCTGGCTTAGCAGATGTCCTGAAGCAGGCCAGGAAGTTCTGTGGGCATTTGAGGCGGTCTTACACAGCCATGGCACGCTTTGCGGAAATTCAGCGGAATAACAACTTGCCGGTGAGACGCCTGATTTGCTATAGCACGACTCGCTGGAATTCGACCCTGCTCATGTTCTCCCGCCTGCTAGAACAGAAGAAAGCCGTCACCCACTACCTCTACAACTACAGTAGAATGAAACAGTCTGGGAAGATGGGGATGTTCTGGCCCGACAACTGGACACTGATGAAAAATGCATGCAGGCTCATGCGGCCGTTTGAGGAGGTGACCAACCTGGTGAGCCGCAGTGAAGGCACCATCAGCGACTTAATTCCCTACGCTTACTTCTTGGAGCGTGCTGTGCGTAGAGTGGCGGATGAAGCTGCGAATGAGCGTGACCAGGAACCATTACGGCAGGAACAGGCATGGGACCAATTTTCATCAGACCCAGCTGTTTCCTCAACACCTGCGGCAGCACAGAGGGGGGAGGAGGAGGAAGAAGAGAAGTCGTGTGCAGAAGATGAGTCAGACTCAGAGGATGATGAGCACGGTGTTTCTTTGGGGGAGGAGGAGGAGGGGACGGCTGCAGGAGAACAACCGCAGCAGGCGTCGCAGGGGGCTTGTGCTGCTCAACCTTCCCGTGGTATTGTTCGCGGCTGGGGGGAGGAGGTTGACTTACGTGACGTCACTGAGGAAGAGCAAGAGGAGATGGATGGTACATCTGCATCCGACTTTGTGCAGATGTCATCTTTTATGCTGTCCTGCCTGTTGAGGGACCCCCATATAAAAAACCTCAAGGGGAATGAGCTGTACTGGGTGGCCACACTACTAGACCCTCGGTATAGGCACAAAGTGGCGGACCTGTTACCACTCACCTGAAGGTGGAAAGGATGCAGCACATGCAGAACAAGCTGTCAACTATGCTTTACAATGCCTTTAAGGGTGATGTGATAGCACAACGCCAGCAAGGTACCACTGCCACTAATCCTCCTCCCGTGTCCACGCAATCAAAGACAGGACGCTCCAGCGATCTCATGGTGATGTCGGACATGCGGACGTTCTTTAGTCCAACACCTCGCCGTAGCCCTTCCAGATCCACCCTCCACCAACGCCTGGAACGGCAGGTAGCCGACTACCTGGCCTTAAGTGTGGATGTAGACACTGCTGTGAACAGCGATGAGGAACCCTTGAACTACTGGGTGCGCAGGCTTGACCTGTGGCCAGAGCTGTCCCAATTTGCCATCCAACTTCTCTCCTGCCCTGCCGCAAGCGTCCTGTCAGAAAGGACCTTCAGCGCAGCTGGAGGCATTGTCACTGAGAAGAGAAGTCGCCTAAGTCACAAAAGTGTTAAGTACCTCACCTTTATCAAAATGAATGAGGCATGGATCCCGGAGGGCTGCTGCCCGCCCCAAGACTAAGTCAGTCCCCGCACACACAGCATCTCTGCCTGCACGCCGTGTGACTGGCTGCCTGGCCTGCCCCAAGAAGACTAAGTCACTCCCAGTCCCTCCACACAGCATGTCTGCCTGCAGGCCGCTTGACTACCTTCTCCGCCACCACCAACAGGGTCCGGGACCCCAGGCGGATTGCTGAATTTTTTAGGCAGCTGCTAGCAGCGGCCGCTGTAATAACTTTTCTGGTGCGTGTACATGACTGCCTAATTTTTCTGGCTGCACTGCGGGCAGCTGCAACAACAAAAGAAAAGGCATGTACATGCGCCCATTCCCCTTCGTGATCATTACCTTGCCGTGGTGAAGGGGCTTGCGTATCACAATGAAGCAATGACCGGCGCCTAGATGAGTGTCTCGGGGGGCACACAAAAGATAATAAGGTTGTTGCTTCATTGTGGTCAGACCAAATTTGATCAGCTGGACAGTCACTGTTCTGTCATTCAGCTACATCAGCCAGGCGACCATATGGGCTGTAAAGCCACCAAAACCTGCACTCTCGCCATGGTGCGCACCAGTCCAGCACGGCCGTCACTACACAAACAGCTGTTTGCGGTGCGTTACACGGTGAGTTTGGTGTGTCAGTGTGAAGCAGTACCTTAATTACAGTACCTGATTGATGTATACACATGCAAGATGTTTTAAAGCACTTCAGGCCTTTCATTTAGCATTCAATGTGATTTCTGCCCTTAAAACGCTGTTTTGCGTCAAATCCAGATTTTTCCCGGGGACTTTTGTCGTGTATCCCACTCCGCCATGCCCCCCTCCAGGTGTTAGACCCCTTGAAACATCTTTTCCATCACTTTTGTGGCCAGCATAATTTTTTTTTTTCAAAGTTCGCATCCCCATTGAAGTCTATTGCGGTTCGCGAACTTTAACGCGAACCGAACCTTCCGCGGAAGTTCGCGAACCCGGTTCGCGAACCTAAAATCAGAGGTTCGGCCCAACTCTAGCACCAAGTAATGACAATGAATTATATAGGAATAAGTAGTGCACAACATTTAGGGTACAAAAAATAGCGCATTACCTTTATTAAAAGACCCACAAACAGGAATAGCTTGCACATATAATAAAAACCTTGTTTAAATCATGCTGGTCTGAGAAGGAGATCGTCCTATGAAGCTCAAACCGACACATCTCCATGTTCTTTGACTTGTTTAGCAGAGATTTGTAAACTTAGACAGTTATCCAGTGGTAGCTAAACGTGTCAAGTAGTGAGATGTCAGTCTCAAAGGAAATAAAGAGGAGAAAAGATAGTATTATAAAGCCACATTGTCAGCGGACTATCCTTCTTACAGCCCATCCTGTTGTGGGGGGAAAAAATGTAAATGTTGATTTGAAGCAAACATTTTTGGAATGAACGCCAGGACATGTAAATTGTGTGTCGGTCTGATCCTCTGGATTAACATTGATTGACGAGATCATTGGATAACTGCTGTTCTCTGACCTGCTTTGTTTCCTCCTGGATCTGGGTAATTAATATATACAGTAGAGTTGTGATGAACACTGTTATTTACTAAACCAATCAATTTGAAGCTATGCACTGGAGGATAGGGTTTCACATTTATCTGTGCATCTGTAGGGGTAATACTGTAATTGCCGGAAGTAGGAAATTTGGGCGCATGAGGCAAGTGGACAAAAATGGTGCCACCATTGACTCTCATGTTAAATATCGTTTGATGGGCGCCTAACGAGATATTTGGGCGCCTTGTGAATAATAATGTTTACAATGGGTTCTCGGTGAATAATAACATTTACAAACATACATACCATAGTTATCATTTCTAACTAAAATGATATTCTCTGGAAAATACAAACACTCCTCAAATAACTAAATATATTGATTTAAAAAAAAACAACAATTTGATCAACGGTATTGGAGTTTTAGGGTTAGGCACCACTGGGGGAGTCTAAGGGTTAGACATCACTAGGGGGGGGGGGGTCAAAGGGTTTTGCACCACCAGAAGGGTCTTAGAGTTAGGCACTACCAGAGGGGTATTAGGGTTAGGCACCACCAGGGGAGTCTTAGGGTTAGGCACCACCAGGGGAGTCTTAGGGTTAGGCACCACCATGGGGTGGGTAGGGTTAGGCACCACCGGGGGGGGGGGGTTAGGGTTAGGCACCACAAGGGGGGTCTTAGGTTTAGGCACCACCAAAGGGGTCTTAGAGTTCGGCACCACCAGGGGAGTCTTAGGGTTAGGCACCACCAGGGGGGTTTTAGGGTTAGGCACCATGGGGGGGGGGGGGGTTAAGGTTAGGCACCACAAGGGGGGTCTTAGGGTTAGGCACCACCAGGGGAGTCTCAGGGTTAGGCACCACCAGGGGGGTCTTAGGGTTAGGCACCACCGGGGGGGGGGTTAGGGTTAGGCACCACTGCGGGGGTCTTAGGTTTAGGCACCACCTGGGGGGTCTTAGGGTTAGGCACCACCAGGGGGGTCTTAGGGTTAGGCACCACAAGGGGGGTCTTAGGGTTAGGCACCACCAGTGGGGTATTAGGGTTAGGCACCACCAGTGGGGTATTAGGGTTAGGCACCACCAGTGGGGTATTAGGGTTAGGCACCACCAGGGGGGTCTTAGGGTTAGGCACCACCAGGGGGGTCTTAGGGTTAGGCACCACCAGTGGGGTATTAGGGTTAGGCACCACTAGAGGGGTTTTAGGGTTAGGCACCAGCAAGGAGGTCTTAGGGTTAGGCACCACCAAGGGGGTCTTAGGGTTAGCCACCACCAGGGGGGTCCTAGGGTTAGGCACCATCAGGAGGTCTAATGGTTATGGATAGGTAGAGGGAGGGTTCTGTGTGAAAGTAGGGTTAGGTTTAGTTGTAGTAAAATGTTGGTAATATTTACTAATGTTTCACTACAGTTATTACGAATGTGCTAATATTTTGTATTCATTGTTATAAACAATATTTTCAGATTTAGAATTTCAGAATTAGTAGTGTAGTGGCAGCGTGTCTTACCTAATCCATGGCTCCTGCGGGAATCGCAGACCCCTCTGTCCTGCGCGATCAGCAGAAGCCGTCACTAGGGGGAGCCGTGCAGAAGACTAGAGTTCTGTGTTGGCGAGGGAGCCATGGATTAGGTGAGACAAGCTGCAGCTGCACTACTGGGGAGCAGGAGACATGGTAGGGGGGAGAGGAGACACACAGGGGGAGCTGGGGACCAGAGGTGGCCTTAGAGTACGTGGGGCCTGGGGCGAGTGTCATATGCGTGGCCTAGAGACATATGCTGTGGATACACACACACACACACGCACGAAACACACGCACACACTGTGGAATCACACACTCTGTATAGGTTAGATAGGTAGGTGCCTGCACTATAGATTAGATAGGTGCATGCAGTATAGTTTAGATAAGTAGGTGCCCCAAGTATAGATTAGATAGGTGCCTGCAGTATAGATTAGATAGGTAGGTGCCTGCAGTATAGATTAGATAGGTAGGTGCCTGCAGTATAGATTAGATAGGTAGGTGCCTGCAGTATAGATTAGATAGGTGCCTGCAGTATAGGTTAGATAGGAAGGTGGCTGCAGTATAGATTAGATAGGTGCCTGCAGTATAGATTAGATAGGTAGGTGCCTGCAGTATAGATTAGATAGGTGCCTGCAGTATAGGTTAGATAGGAAGGTGGCTGCAGTATAGATTAGATAGGTGCCTGCAGTATAGATTAGATTATCTCAACATGTCACTCACTAAATGTCAATTCATAAAGATTAGAGCAGGCGGTATTGGGACGGAGAATACCGTCTGTTTAGAAAAGGTGATAAGAGAGCGGATAACAGACAGACCTCCCAGGCAGCAGCAGTGTAAGCAGTACAAAAAAGGCTTTCCAGAATACCCCAGGATGTGTTTTTTAACCTCTTGGGTACCTGTTTTCAGATAAATTTCACATTAGAAAGCCTGCATGTGTAACATTTCTTGAAGTAAATCTAAGCTGTGGCAATTAGATTGTTTAGAAAGACTAATAGATTCAGTGCAGATTTAGGGCAAACAGAGGCAGTTTTAAAAAAAAATGCACATGTAAAGGGAAGCTGGGGATGCCTCTTTTATTGTAACGCTGTCTCTGCACAGAGAAAATGTAACAACTCAGGCAGCTTCTCATGTTACCGCCAGCCTAGTTCGGGAAATCACCGAACTTCTATCGCAAGTGTAAACATTTTTATGAATGAGCACACAGAAGTCTTAAATACTGAATGCGGTATTTTCCCTCCAAGATTTTGTTACCGCAAAGCCTTTTATGAATAGAGCCCATAGTTTTGCAAAAGCAACATGAACTATAACACAACTAAAAGCACCACTTATGAGTTCATGGGAATATATATAACAATTTTATTCAACAATAATGCACTATACAAACTCGTTAAAATAACTTAAAGAGACTCTGTAACATCAAAAAGATCCCCTGGGGCGTACTCACCTCGGGTGGGGGAAGCCTCCGGATCCTAATGAGGCTTCCCACGCCGTCCTCTGTCCCACGGGGGTCTCGCTGCAGCCCTCTGAACAGCTGGCGACAGACCCGACTGTCAATTCAATATTTACCTTTGCAGGCTCCAGCGGGGGCGCTGTGGCTGCTTTCGGCTCGGAACTAGACGGAAATACCCGATCTCAGTTGGGTCCGCTCTACTGCGCAGGCGCCGGAGACTTGCACCTGCGCAGTAGAGCAGACCCGACGGCGATCGGGTATTTCCGCCTACTTCGGAGCCGACAGCCATCAGAGCGCCTGCGCAGGAGCCGGGAAGGTAAATAATGACGTCATCTTTCTCGGAGGGCTGCAGCGAGACCCCTGAGGGACGGAGGACGGCGTAGGAAGCCTCATTAGGATCCGGAGGCTTCCCCCACCCGAGGTGAGTACCCCCCAGGGGATCTTTTGACGTTACAGATCCTCTTTAAAGCCAGTTCACCTAGTGGCCACTGGCCAGTCATAATATAGTGATATCATATCGCGAAATAACCAGTTCAAATATGAGCAAGAGTATGAATGGACACTTTGCTAAATGGTCGGTAAAGTCAGCTGTTTTCAGCATTACCGCATGCAGGGAATTTTATGAACAGAGCCCTATGTGGATATACTGAAAAATGAGGTCTGATCAACGCGCCATAGGGCCTGAAATCAGTGAATCGGTTCAGCACTGTGTGGCAGGAGCACTAAACAAAATATAAGAAGAAAGTTAGGTTATACGGGTACTTAAAGTGTATCCGAGGTGGTGCGAGGACAGATGGGACATAGAGGCATGTGCTCTACCTCATAACATGACTCTGTGTCCCCTAAATACTATAGGGCTGATTCATAAAGCTGTGCTGCTGTAGCAGCGGGAGCTCCATGTCATCACCGCATTCTAAAGTCAAGACTGCATGGTACGCTTGCTCTTGCAGTGTAGTGTGCTTTCCTTAGTTACGCGAGTTGCTTACATAGTAATGCGCGCTCATTTAACCATTTCAGCCCATGGGGATTTTTCACCTTATACAACAGAGCAGTTTTAACCTCCCATTCATTCGCCAATGACGTTATCATTACTTATCACAATGAATTGATCTATATCTTGTTTTTTCCGCCACCAATTAGGCTTTCTTTGGGTGGTACATTTTGTTAAGAATTATTTTTTTCTAAATGCATTTTCACAGGAATATTAAAACAAAAATGGAAAAAAATGATTATTTCTCAGTTTCCGGCCATTATAGCTTTAAAATAATACATGCTACCATAATTAAAACCTATGTATTTTATTTGCCCATTTGTCTTGGTTATTACACCATTTAAATTTTGTCCCTATCACAATGTATGGTGCCAATATTTTATTTGGAAATATAGGTGCATTATTTCAGTTTTGCGTCCATCACTATTTACAAGCTTATAATTTTAACCACTTTACCACCACGGGTGCATGTATCTACGCTCCTTTTATCATCCATTCCCCACCAAGAGCGTAGATACACACACACCCCGCCGCTACCGCCGCTGTCCGCGCTTGTGCACGCCGCCGCCCGCTCGTCCAGAGATCAATGAATGGGAAAAACGTTTCCCTTTCATTGATCTAAGCCCCCCAGCAATGATTGGCTGCTTCTATGAGAAGCTGCGCGATCATTGTGAAAAAAAAAGTTTCCCAGCCTCACTGAACTTCCTGTAAGCGTACTTCCTATGCTTACAGGACGCAATTACAAAAAATTACTGTGGCCATCTTGTGGCCAAAAAGTAAAACTACAGTCAAAAACATGTTTCATATACAAATACATTCTTTTACATTATAAATTAACTCATTAACTCTCACACTCCCCATTTTTTTTTCTTTGTAATAAAAAGAAAAAAAAATGACAATAAAAAAAATGCATAAATAGTTACCTTAGGGACTGAACTCTTTAAATATTTATGTCAAGAGGGTATAACACGGTTACTTTACAAACTATGGGCTTGTAATTAGGTGGACGCAAAACTGAAAAAAATGCACCTTTATTTCCAAATAAAATATTGGCGCCAAACATTGTGATAGGGATATAATTTAAACAGTGTAATAACTGGGACAGATGGGCAAATACATTTCATGAATTTTAATTACAGTAGCATGCATTATTTAAAAACTATAATGGCCGAAAACTGAAAAATAATGATTTTTTTCTTCCACATTTTTTCCTATTTTCCCATTAAAACCAGTGGCGTAGCTAAGGAGCTGTGGGCCCCGATGCAAGTTTTGCATTGGGGCCCCCCAAGCATTCTATACATAATTGTTGCGGCGCACCAAAACCTGCCAATGGCAACTACAGCGTCAGAGGTGCAAGAAGGGGATGGGGAACAGCTTGTTAGTGATTACCACTATTGAAGGTATCCATAGAAGTGATTATTATGAGCACAGGACCAATAGAGAGCTAATACACAGACAGTGCAGACAGCGAGTGATGTGTCTGCAATGTCTGTGTCTGGGAGCTGCAACTGGAGCCAACTAAGTTGATTTGTAAGTGCTTAACCGCCGCCAGTACACACGCGCACACAGGGCCGGATTTGTACTTTTTACTGCCCAAGGCCCACTATCACTGGCCGCCCCATGACAACGGTAGGGTTAGAAAAGGGCTTTCACACATGAGATAAGAGGATGGTTAGTGATACTGATACATCAGGATATCTGGGTTCATTTACAAAAAAAAAAAGCGGTTAAGGGAGATTAATTAAAGCTAGGTATCAGTAACATGACTATGTACTCTGTAAAGTGCTGCAGAAGATGTCGGTGCTATATAAATATATAATAATATGGTAGGATATTAGATTTTGACTATGGTAGGATTAGATTGTGAGCTCCTCTGAGGAGTCAGTGACATGACTATGTACTCTGTAATGTGCTGCAGAAGATGTCAGTGCTATATAAATACATAATAATAATATGGTAGGACATTACACTATGGCTATGGTAGGATTAGAGTGTGAGCTCCTCTGAGGACAGTCAGTGACATGACTATGTACTCTGTAATGTGCTGCAGAAGATGTCAGTGCTATATAAATACATAATAATAATATGGTAGGAGATTAGGCTATGACTATGGTAGGATTAGAGTGTGAGCTCCTCTGAGGACAGTCAGTGACATGACTATGTACTCTGTAATGTGCTGCAGAAGATGTCAGTGCTATATAAATACATAATAATAATATGGTAGGACATTAGACTATGACTATTGTAGGATTAGATTGTGAGCTCCTCTGAGGAGTCAGTGACATGACTATGTACTCTGTAAAGTGCTGCAGGAGATGTCAGTGCTATATAAATACATAATAATAATATGGTAGGACATTACACTATGGCTATGGTAGGATTAGAGTGTGAGCTCCTCTGAGGACAGTCAGTGACATGACTATGTACTCTGTAAAGTGCTGCAGAAGATGTCAGTGCTATATAAATACATAATAATAATATGGTAGGACATTAGACTATGACTATGGTAGGATTAGATTGTGAGCTCCTCTGAGGACAGTCAGTGACATGACTATGTACTCTGTAATGTGCTGCAGGAGATGTCAGTGCTATATAAATACATAATAATAATAATAATATGGTATGACATTAGACTGTAACTATGGTAGGATAAAGGCCCATACACACGTCGGATTTTTCTGAACGACGGGTCGTTTGAACGTCCCGTCGTTCAGTCGTTCGCACGTCAAATCCGACGTGTGTACAGTGCGGATCGCTGGAAACCAGTCTTATCACGCGAACGATAGTCTGTACACACGTCCGATTTGACGTGCGAACGACTGAACGACGGGACGTTCAAACGACGCGTCGTTCAGAAAAATCCGACGTGTGTATGGGCCTTTAGATAGTGAGCTCATCTGAGGACAGCCAGTGACATGACTGTGCACTCTGAAATGTGCTGCAGGAGATGTCAGTGCTATATAAATACATAATAATAATAATAATAATATGGTAGGACATTAGACTGTGACTATGGTAGGTATTAGATTGTAAGCTCTTCTGAAGATAATCAGTGACATGACTACAGTATGCATTCTGTAGCAGCACTATATAAATACTTATACTTAGGACTAGTTCACACGGGTGACCTGCTGGTCGCTTAAAGAAAACTATACCTGTGGATAAAAGCAGACTTGATACTTACCCGCGGCTTCCTCTAACCCCATAAACACGTCTGTGTCCCTCGCCGTCCTTCCACGGTCTGCCGTTTAGCCACAATCAGCCCCCGGTAATCTCAGTTTCGTCAGTCAGTCTGGGTCTATTGTGCATGGGCGGGAGGTCTGCGCATTCGTAGAAGACACAGACTGGACCCAACTGAAGCAATTACCAGGGCTGATCGCGGCTGAACGGCAGTCCGCAGGAGGACGGCTAGGGACACTAGACGTTTTTATGGGGCTGGAGGAAGCCGTGGGTGAGTATCAAATCTGCTTTTATCCACAGCTCTGGTACACTTTACTGTCTAGTAAAATGAATGGACAGCGGTGATACAAGTGGTACCATTGTTGTCATCTGCCTGGCACTTAGGCGATCCTGGTAGCTACGGGGGGGTTAAAATCATTGCATGCTGGGAAACGCTGCCGAAAGCCGCCAATTGCTTTTCTGCTCGCTAGCAGAAAAGCTTTTGAGCGAAACGCTGCAGGACACCCCTCTGAATAGGGCTTTAGGGTGACACATTGGTGGAATGTGTTTGGAGAGGGATATATGATATAAAGGAAGGAAAGACAGGGTAAGAGGTGTATAAAGTTTAGAGACTGGAAGGGGGAGGGGAGGAGGAGGTAAGGGGAAACACAGCCAGAGAAGGTAGGAATGGAGAGATGGGAGAGAAAAGGAAAGATATAGTGTTATGGTGATACAGATGACATCATTCTTGGAGGACAGCTAGAAAGAACTGCAGAGAATTATCAAGCTAGCAGGATTCTGTCTACATGCAGAAAGATGTGAATTTCTGCTCAGAGCATCTCTCACGTCACGGGCTTCCATCATTTGCAGGGACCTGTGTCTGTTCTCTTCCTCCTCCAGCAAGTAAGGCAGCTCTAGACTGTAAATTAATGATAGATAAAGCTGCAGTGATTGCTGCTCTCTTCCAGACCAGACACAAGCACGGAGCAGCTTCACCGAAGTTCCAGGCTTGGAGGAAGGGTGAGAGAGAGAGAGCTCACCGAGGAATGAGTCACTGTAGTGCTGGCAGCAGTAGGGAAACAGACACACCTGTTATGCACAGACATATGTCTTCTCTCCCTCGATCCTCACAAGTGCACACGCTGACATTACCCTTCTCTTCTTCTTCCTCGCTTGGTTTGAACTCTAGTGTTGTCCGGATCATGAACGATTCGGATCTTTGATCCGAATCTATTTTGTGAGTCGAATCATCCGAATCATCAAAATGAGTGATTCGGATCGCAAAAGGGGCGGGGCCAGGAGCGACACGCCCCCTCTCAGCGGGCAGCGGGGTCCTGGAAGCAGAGCAGAGATGGATCGCTCTGTTGGAGGGGACTCAGGGGAGGCAGCCTTGCAGGGACAGGCAGGGCCGGATTTGTACTTTTCACCGCCCAAGGCCAACTATACCGTCTGTTTGGTTGTTATCTCTGTGTGCTCCAATGAGAATTTTACTTACTTTCCATCATTGGATGTCAGTTGTCACAGACAATGACTATTTTAGTAATATGCGTATAGATTATAAGTTATGTTTTCCTTAAGAACTTTTATGTTATGTTTGTTATCTCATTAATGATGGAACCATTGTGTCACCATGAGAGCTAGGCTGAAGTGTACCTGCAGGATAGAGCTTACAGGTCTTGCAGGGATGACACAAGTACAGGACAGGGAGTTTGAAGGTTAAATCTGTCCTTGTAGATAGATAGAATAGCTTTACTGCCCCTCACTGAGCCGCCCCTAAATTTCTGGTGCCCTAGGCCATGGCCTATGTGGCCTTGCCAGAAATCCGGCCCTGGGGACAGGTAGAGGGGACATGGGTGCCACTGCCAGATATGTGTAGAGCACACATACTGGCTGCAATGTGCTGCTCATTATAGGCTGTCTGTCTGTTCCGTAGTTGTGCACAGTGAACACATTGGAAGCTTTTGGCTCAACTCAGCACAGCTCAGTAACTTTGCAGGCACTGTGATTGCAGCGCAATACGATCCTCCTAAACAGCTGCACTTTACTTTGGGGAATGCTTTCTTTCACTGTGCGACGTTTGCATGCAAAGTACACAGATGAGCATATAGGTGAAATATATGTAAAGCATATGATTGCAGCATGTGGGTATTGTGTGCAAGCAAACATTTCTGCTCCCTGCTCGTCCCTCCTCCCTTCTCTGTCCACTCCCTGCCCTCTGACCATCTTCTCCCCTTCCCTGCGTGTCCACCCCCCTCCCCTTCGCCTGTCCTGCTAGTCATTTCACCCCCGAAATGCTTCCGTAATCAAATGATCCGAGATTCGGATCAAAGATCCGGATCTTTTCAATGATCCGATTCGAATCATC